>NC_060149.1:37261445-37564475 GCF_021461385.2 Schistocerca piceifrons | reverse complement strand
ATTCTTTTGCTTTTAATTTTATGTAAACTACAGCAGAAATCAGCGACACTAAAAATACAATGCTACGAAGAATGTTCAAAAAATAGGGATGAAACAACATTGTGTGTATAATTGATGTCTTCATTAAAAATTAATCTCGAGAGCTCTGAGCACCATTGTCCCAATGTTTAAGGAGCGAAAGATTCCCTGTTCCAAGAATTCCTGTGGCAGTGGTCGGAGCCAGTCCTCTACCGTGTCCTCTGGTTCGTTTTCCGAACTGAAGTGCTTCCCTCTGAGATATTTTCTAAGCGGACCAAACACATGGAACTCGCAGGGCGACATGTCTGGGCTGCAGGCAGATGCTCAAGTTGTTCCCTCTTGCCGCGCAGAGTTGCCGCGAGGTTAAAGGCGCCATGTCACTGATTGCGCGGCCCCTCCCGCCGGAGGTTCGAGTCCTCCCTCGGGGATAGCCCATTGGCATGTGAGGTGACGGGCGAGTTGTGGCGCCCTCAAAATATTGTAAGCTCGGAATTGGCGTGGCCGTGCTGGGGCCTCTTGGCGGGCCGCGGCTCGTCGGCGGCCGCGTGGTGCCGAACGTTAGCCGGGGTCCAAGTAGACCATGTGGTTGCAAATTCCTTGGTGACGCTGCGTCGATGAAAGCGACTTGTATGGCGAGAGTGCCAAAGATGGCGGACTTTGTGAAACCTTAATGGCAGACATTTCACAGTTCGTACAGAAATTAATAGCAGCCAGATGAATCATGATACCTCAAAACGAAACATGTACATTACCATTATTTGCATAACGATTCTGATGGTGTAATCAGACTTTCAATATCTTTATTAGTTTAAAGTATAGTATCTGACGATAAATTATGCAAGTAACAATCAGCAACGAATTTCCAAATTCTAAACGGTTCACCCGAATTTGTCGATCGAAGTGTCTTTAGAAAGCTATTAGTGTAAAACTAAATTGTTATAAATTACAGGCATGTAACTTGAATAGTGCATGAGATATTGGAGGTCAAAGTGGCTGGTTACTATCGATCGCGTCAGGCCATAAGTACTCCAGTTACACGAAAAAACGGTAGCAGCGTGCTGATAAATATATTTATTCTTCTATGTCTTTTTTTAATCCGAGATATACTATTCATGAAGAAATTGGTTAAATATTTACTGCGTTTTAGAAAGCATAGAGACATTAGACTACTGGCCTACCTTTTGTTTCTATTCCTTTGATATATGTTTATTTAATTTGTTTATGTATTTAATAATGTGTCAGAGTGTGTTTATAGTCCAGCCGCAAGAATATTTATTTAATTTTAAGTTATTTAAATGTAAATCAAGTATTTCGAATGTGTTTCATTATGTTTGTGAGTGTGCGTTGGCTTGGAGACAGGAGAGGAGCACTCTAGCCAATCACAGTGATCATTCCAAAAAGGACACGTGGAGAGACTGTGTGGGGGTGGGCGCAGGACCATTGTTTGGAGAGAAGACAGAGGGAGTTCTGAACAGTGCGGCACGAAGGACACTACGGGAGAAGGTCCTGGACAGTACGGCGTGACGGACGCATGGTCGCGGGAAATACCTGCAGAGTGGAGCAGTTGGTGCGTGGTGGCGGGAGATAGAAATATTTCGTAGTGTCGACTTGTGCACTTGTGAGATTTCCATGGCTTCTGCACTGAAGATGTTGTATGCGTTTAGAAGTGAATATATCATGAGCTATGTTGTTGCCCATAACTAATTACATGAAGAAGAAATCTATTGTTTCCGTGTTATGCAACTTATATTTTATTTAATTGATGGACTATCGACACCAATAAGTGTTTAGTTTCTTGAGTTTCTGCGTGTAAATTTAATGTCTAATAGCCACAGTTCTCGCGTGTTCGTTTGCGTCGGGAAGTAACCCGATTTTGTGACATATTACAAGTTCCTAATCAGGGGCGAATTATTTAGTTTCACCTGACTGCTTCGGTAGTTAGGTTTTTGAATATCTGCGTATTATTAGACACAATTTGTGCGTTTTCGTCAGGGTCTACAGTAGAGCTGCGCAGCACGTGCAGATAGTCCGTTTATCCGCATAGTTTAGTTTTCCACGGTCTTTAGTATGGACAGGGACTGCGATTGCTGAGTGCGGATGCGAGCCGAGTTGGTGACACTTCGATGTCAGCTTCAGGCCGTGATGGCTTCGGTTACACAGCTTGAGGCTGCAGTCGATGGGCACCACTGCTGTGGGCCGGCCGTGGGGATCCAACGGACGTTTAGCACGTCAGAGTCCTCTGATCGGTCCTCACTGGTGGCCAACCCAGTTACTGTTCGCACTGAGGCTGACCCCTCACCTGTGGTCGAGTGGGAGGTCGCCCCAGGGCGGAGCAGGTGGCGAAAGACTTCCCAGGCGGCCGCACATACGGCCTCCCCGGTTTGTCTGACAATCAGGTTCCAGGTGCTGCCTGTGATTGACACTGCCGCTGAGCCAGATGCTGTCGCCTGTCCTGTTTCTGAGGAAACCACTCAGCCTGCAAGATCTGGGCAATCGCAGAGGGTGAGATTATTGGTAGTTGGGAGCTCCAACGTTAGGTGCGTTATAGGGACCCTTAGGGACTGGGCTGACAAGAAGGGTAAGAAAACCGATGTGCACTCCGTGTGCGTACCGGATGGAGTCATTCCAGATGTGGAAAGGGTCCTCCCGGATACCATAAAGAGCACAGGGTGGAGCCAACTGTAGGTGGTTGCTCACGTCGGTACCAATGATGTGTGCCACTTTGGATCAGAAGAGATTCTCTCCGGTTTCGAGCGGCTAACAGAGTGGTAAAGGCTCCCAGCCTTGCTTGCAGGACGAAAGAAAAGCTGACCATCTGCAGCATAGTCGACAGGACCGATTGCGGACCTCTGGTACAGAGCCGAGTGGAGGGTCTGAATCAGAGGCTCAGACGGTTCTGCGACCGTGTAGGCTGCAGATTCCTCGACTTGCGCCAAAGGGTGGTTGGGTTTCGGGTTCCAGTGAATAGGTCAGGTGTCCACTATACGCAGCAGGCGGCTACACGGGTAGCAGGGGCTGTGTGGCGTGGACTGGGCGGTTTTTTAGGTTAGAGGGTCTCGGGAAAACACAAGAAGAGCTTCAGTCACAAATGGTGCTGGCTGAACACAGGAAGAACGTAGATACAGAAACCATTGTTGCAGCTGTGTTGGGAAAGTACCAGAGCTCCAAGCGCTAATAGCAAGCACTGATGCTAAAATGGTATTAGGCACTGAAAGCTGGCTAAAGCCGGATATAAGCTCAGCCGAAATTTTTGCAAAGAACCTAACGGTGTTCCGAAAGGATAGGCTCAACACGGTTGGCGGTGGCGTGCTTGTTGCTGTCAGAATTAGTTTATCTTGTCGCGAAATTGAAGTAGATACTTCCTGTGAGTTATGGGCAGAGGTCATTGTTGGCAACCGGAATAAAATAATAATTGGATCCTTTTACCGACCTCCCAATTCAGATGATACAGTTGCTGAAAGGTTCAAAGAAAACTTGAGTTTGATTTCAAAAAAATACCCGACTCATACGATAATAATTAGTGGTGACTTTAATTTACCCTCTATATGTTGGCGAAAATACATGTTTAATTTCGGAGGTACGCATAACATATCATCCGAAATTGTGCTAAACGCATTCTCTGAAAATTATTTCGAGCAGTTAGTTCATGAGCCCACGCGAATAGTAAACGGTTGTGAAAACACACATGACCTCTTAGCAGCAAATAATCCTGAGTTAATAACGAGCATCAAAACCGATTCAGGGATTAGTGAACATAGAGTTGTCGTAGTGAGATTGAAGATTGTAATCCCCTAACCGCCTGCCGCGGTGGCTGAGCGGTTCTAGGCGCTTCAGTCCGGAACCGCGCGAATGCTACGGTCGCAGGTTCGAATCCTGCCTCGGGCATGGATGTGTGTGATGTCCTTAGGTTAGTTAGGTTTAAGTAGTTCTACGTTCTAGGGGACTGATGACCTCAGATGTTAAGTCCCATAGTGCTCAGAGCCATTTGAACCATTTTTTGAATCCCCAAACCCTCGAAAAATAAGCGAAAAATATACCTATTCAGAAAAGCAGATAAAAATTCACTTTACGCCTTCCATAAGAGACAATCTCCACTCATTGCAAATTAATAATATAAGTATAGTCCAGATGTGGCTTAAATTCAAAGAAATAGTATCGGCAGCAATTGAGAGATTTGTACAAATTAAATTAACAAACGATGGAACTGATCCTTCTTGTTACACAAAACGGGTTAGAACGCTGTTGCAGTAACAACGAAACTAACATGCCAAATTTAAACAGACGCAAAATCCCCAAGATTGGCAATCTTTTACAGAAGCTTGAAATTTAGCGCTGACTTCAATGCGATATGCCTATAACAGTTTCCACAACGAAACTTTGTCTTGAAACCTGTCAGAAAATCCGAAGAGATTCTGGTCGTACGTGAAGTATGTTAGCGGCAAGAAACAATCAATGCCTTCTGTGCGCGATAGCAGTGGAGATACTATCGAAGACAATGCTTCCAAAGCAGTTACTAAACACAGACTTCCGAAATGCCTTCACAAAAGAAGACGAAGTAAATATTCCAGAATTCGAATCGAGAACAGCTGCCAACATGAGTAACGCAGATGTAAATATCCTAGGAGTAGTGAAACAACTTAAATCACTTAATAAAAGCAAGTCTTCTGGTCCAGACTGTACACCACGTAGGTTCCTTTCGGAGTGTGCTGATGCATTAGCTCCTTACTTAATAATCATATACAACCGTTCGCTCCACGAAAGATCCGTACCGAAAAACTGGACATTTGCACAGGTCACACCAATATTCAAGAAAGGTAGTAGGAGTAGTCCACTAAATTACAGACCCATATCGTTAACGTCGATGTGCAGCAGGAGTTTAGAACATATATTGTGTTCGAACATTATGAATTACCTCGAAGAAAACGGTCTATTGACACACAGTCAACATGGGTTTAGAAAACATCGTTCATGTGAAACACAACTAGCTCTTTATTCACATGAAGTGTTGAGTGCTATTGATAAGGGATTTCAGATCGATTCCGTATTTCTGGATTTCCGGATGGCTTTTGATACTGTACCACACAATCGGTTCGTAGTGAAATTGCTTGCTTATGGAATATCGTCTTTGATGTGACTGAATTCGTAATTTCCTGTCAGATAGGTCATAGTTCGTAGTAATTGACGGAAAGTCATCGAGTACAACAGAAGTGATTTCTGGCGTCCCCCAAGGTAGTGTTAGAGGCTATTTGCTGTTCCTTCTCTATATAAACGATTTTGGAGACAATCTGAGCACCCGTCTTCGGTTGTTTCCAGATAACGCTGTCGTTTATCGACTAATAAAGTCATCAGAAGATCAAAACAAACTGCGAACGATTTATGAAAGATATCTGAATGGTGCGAAAAGGGGCAGTTGACCCTAAATAATGAAAAGTGTGAAGTCATCCTCATGAGTGCTAAAAGGAACTCGTTAAACTTCGGTTACACGATATATCAGTCTAATTTAAGAGCTGTAAATTCAACTAAATACCTAGGTATTACCATTACGAACACTTTAAATTGGAAGGAATACGTAGAAAATGTTGTGGGGAAGGCTAACCAAAGACTGCCTTTTATTGGCAGGACACTTAGAAAATGTAACAGACCTACTAAGGAGACTGCCTACACTAAGCTTGTCCCTCATGTATTAGAATACTGCTGCGCGGTGTGGGATTTTTACCAGATAGGATTGACGGAGTATGTCGAAAAAGTTCAAAGAAAGGCAGCACCTCTTGTGTTATCGCGAAATATGGGAGAGAGTGTCACAGGAATGATACAGGATTTGGGCTGGAAATCATTAAAAGAAAGGCGTTTTTCTTTGCGACGGAATCTTCTTAGGAAATTACAATCACCAACTATCTCCGAATGCGAAAATATTTTGTTGACACCGACCTACATAGGGAGGAACGATCACCACGATAAAATAAGGGAAATCAGAGCTCGTACGGAAAGATATAGGTGTTCATTCTTTCCGCGCGCTATACGAGATTGTGGTTCGATTAACCCTCTGCCAGGCACTTGAATGTGATTTTCAGAGTATCCATGTAGATGTAGATGTAGATGTACAGTAATAAACGGTATTCTTAAAGGTACTTTTCCTATCGTACCCATCATTTAAAGTCTTTAAAATAGTACCTGCAGAATTTCTTTAATTGCACTATTTTATTTATAAATTTCTACATAACATTCACAATTCGCAACTGACGAGAAATAGGAACCTTCGATCATTGAATTCATGTGTATATTCATATTGTATACCGTAGACTCAGCAGTATTTGGCGTGTAATGTGGCAACTACGTGTCCGAGCCCCTAGACACGCGAAACCAGCCAAAATTTTAATATTTCAACTCTGAGTCAGAGGGTACGTAGTTAAGGGCCACCACACACCACCATTTCATCATTTTTATTTTGAAAGCCCGCAACTGGAGGTTTCTCGTCTGGGATTTGTGTCCTGCGAAGTGGTAATTCCCTTGGTCTCTGTAATTCAGCGTACTATGCGTTATCAGGAGAAAGAAAACTGGCGATCTACAGATCGGAGCGTGGAATGTCAGATCCCTTGATCGGGCAGGTAGGTTAGAAAATTTAAAAAGGGAAATGGATAGGCTAAAGTTAGATATAGTAGGAATTAGCGAAGTACAGTGGCAGGAGGAACAAGACTTTTGGTCAGGTGAATACAGGATTATAAATACAAAATCAAATAGGGGTAATGCAGGAGTAGGTTTAATAATGAATAAAATAAGTAGGAGTTCGGGTAAACTACTACAAGCAACATAGTGAACGCATTATTGTGGCCAAGATAGACACGTAGCCCACGCCTACGAAAGTAATACAAGTTTATATGCCAACTATCTCTGCAGATGACAAAGAAATTGAAGAAATGTAGGATGAGATACAAGAAATTATTCAGATAGTGAAGGGAGACGAAAATTTAATAGTCATGGGTGACTGGAATTCGATAGTAGGAAAAGGAAGAGAAGGAAACGTAGTAGGTGAATATGGATTGGGGGTAAGAAATGAAACAGGAAGCCGCCTGGTAGAATTTTGCACAGAGCAGAACTTAATCATAGCTAACACTTGGCTCAAGAATCATAAAAGAAGGTTGTATACGTGGAAGAAGCCTGGAGATACTGACAGGTTTCAGATACAATATATAATGGTAAGACAGAGATTTAGGAACCAGGTTTTAAATTGTAAGACATTTCCAGGGGCAGATGTGGACTCTGACCACAATCTATTGGTTATGAACTGTAGATTGAAACTGAAGAAACTGCAAAAAGGTGGAAATTTATGGAGATGGGACTTGGATAAACTGACTAAACCAGAGGTTGTACAGAGTTTCAGGAAGAGAACAATTGACAAGAATGGGGGAAAGATATACAGTAGAAGGAGAATGGGTAGCTTTGAGGGATGAAGTAGTGGAGGCAGCAGAGGATCAAGTAGGTAAAAAGACGAGGCCAAGTAGAAATCCTTGGGTGACAGAAGAAATATTGAATTTAATTGATGAAAGGAGAAAATACAAAAATACGGTAAATGAAGCAGGCAAAAAGGAATACAAACGTCTCAAAAATGAGATCTACAGGAAGTGCAAAATGGCTAAGCAGGCATGGCTAGAGGACAAATGTAAGGATGTAGAGGCTTATCTCACTAGGGGTAAGATAGAGACTGCCTATAGGAAAATTAAAGATACCTTTGGAGAAAAGAGAACCACATGTATGAATATCAAGAGCTCAGATGGAAACCCAGTTCTAAGCAACGAAGGGAAAGCAGAAAGGTTGATGGAGTATATAGAGGGTCTATACAAGGGCGAGGTACTTAAGGGCAATATTATGAAAATGGAAGAGAATGTAGATGAAGGTGAAATGGGAGATATGATACTGCGTGAAGAGTTTGACTGAGCACTGAAAGACTTAAGTCGAAACAAGGCCCCGGGAGTAGACAACATTCCATTAGAACTACTGACAGCCTTGGGAGAGCCAGTCCTGACAATACTCTACCATCTAGTGAGCAAAATGTATGAGTCAGGCGAAATACCCTCAGACTTCAAGAAGAATATCATAATTCCAATCCCATAGAAAGCAGGTGTTGACAGATGTGAAAATTACCGAACCATCAGTTTAGTAAGTCACGGATGCAAAATGCTAACGCGAATTCTTTACAGACGAATGGAGAAACGTAGAAGATGACCTCGGGGAAGATCAGTTTGGATTCCGTAGAAATATGGGAACATGTGAGGCAATGCTGACCCTACGACTTATCTTCGAAGCTAGATTAACAAAAGGCAAACCTACGTTTCTAGCATTTGTAGACTTAGAGAAAGCTTTTGACACTGTTATCTGGAATACTCTCATTCAAATTCTGAAGGTGGCAGGGGTAAAATACAAGGAGCGAAAGGCTATTTACAATTTGTACAGAAGCCAGATGGCAGTTATAAGAGTCGAGGGGCATGAAAGGGAAGTAGTGGTTGGGAAGGGAGTGAGACGGGGTTGTATCCTCTCCCCGATGTTATTCAATCTGTATATTGAGCAAGCAGTAAAGGAAACAAAAGAAAAGGTCGGAGTATTAAAATCCATGGAGAAGAAATAAAAACTTTGAGGTTCGCCGATGACATTGTAATTTTGTCAGAGACAGCAAAGGGCTTGGAAGAGCAGTTGAATGGAATTGACAGTGTCTTGAAACGAGGATATAAGATGAAAATCAACAAAAGCAAAACGAGGATAATCGAATGTAGTCGAATTAAGTCGGATGATGCTGAGGGAATTAGATTAGGAAATGAGATACATAAAGTAGTAAAGGAGTTTTGCTATTTGGGGAGCAAAATTACTGATGATGGTCGAAGTAGAGACGATATCAAATGTAGACTGGCAATGGCAAGGAAAGCGTTTCTGAAGAAGAGAAATTTGTTAACATCGAGTATAGATTTAAGTGTCAAGAAGTCGTTTCTGGAAGTATTCGTATAGAGTGTAGCCATGTATGGGAGTGAAACATGGATGATAAATAGTTTGGACAAGAAGAGAATAGAAGCTTTCGAAATGTGGTGCTACAGAAGAATGCTGAAGATTAGATGGGTAGATCACATGACTAATGAGGAGGTACTGAGTAGGATTGAGGAGAAGAGGAGTTTGTGGCACAACTTGACTCGAAGAAGGGATCGGTTGGTAGGACATGTTCTGAGGCATCAAGGAATCACCAATATAGTATTGGAGGGCAGCGTGGAAGGTAAAAATCGTAGAGGGACACCAAGAGATGAATACACTAAGCAGATTCAGAAGGATGTAGGGTGCAGTACGTACAGGGAGATGAAGAAGCTTGCACAGCATAGAGTAGCATGGAGAGCTGCATCAAACCAGTCTCAGGACTGAAGACCACAACAACAATATGCGAAGTGCAAAAACCTTTGTAAAACAAGTAGAAATTTCTGTAGAGTGAACCTCTCACAAAACACAGTATGAGATCGGAATTTTTTCCGCAAGTAGATTTCTGGAAATAGTGAAATTACGAAATTATGAAGTAATTTTCACGATTAACACATGCTATCGTTAGAGGTCCTAATCTATCACGTTAAAGGCAATTTGCAATGAGGCTCAGAGTCTAAATAAGTTGAGTGCAGGGAACAGTAGCTGTTAGCGCGTTTAACGGACAGCGGTATCGGAGACGGTTGGAACACGCAGTAACTGCCAGGAGCTAGAACTGCATCAAGCGACTTCTCCAGTGGTGGACGCAGATCAACAGCAATACGACTGCAATGTCTTGGAGTACCCCAGAGCAGACTTCAATGTCGACTTCCACTACAACCAATGGCATCATCATGGCAGAGGGAACCATCTCAGATTAGATAAGTGCCTGTGCAAATAGTGAGATAGTGTTTGACTCTGAATTTCAAGTTCCACTTATAGATCTCGCGGATATAAAACAGTCACCTAGTATGTGTAATTCTGAAAACGGAAGTGAGCCAGTTAGTCCTAAATCAGTGCGCGAAAGTGTAACTAGTAGGAATTCAGGCAAGGGGAATGAATGTGGGGGAGATATGATGTCGCAGATAATACAAATGATCCGAAATAGTATGAATACAATGGGAAATAGTATCAGTACAATGGGAAATAATATGAATACAATGGCAAATAATATCAGTACAATTCAAACAGTTATGGATACAATTCGGACTGATATGGGTATAATGCGAACTGAGATAGGTTCCACTGTGAAAGAGGAAGTTGAAAAAATTGTGGGTAACTTTGAAAAAGCAATTGATGTAAGTTATGAATGTGTAATGAATGAGTGTGTGAATGGTGATAAATGGAAAGATTCAGTGGTTCAAAAATAAGTTAAAGAGGAGATGAATTTTGTGGAAGCAAACTGTGTTGAGAGTTCTGAATAGGTATTAGCAAATAGCAGCAATTGCAGTGTGTTTTAGTAGCAAGTATTTGTAAGCCTGCGAAAACCGTCCAAGTTAGTGAAAGTGGCGTAGCTTTGGTCTCGCCAGCTGCAAGTGAGGGTGATTATGTTTCGGCGGAAAGCGTCAATGTTACTAAGGGAGGCTTAGCGTTGGTCTCGCCAGCAGTTGAAGTTAAAAACATATCGGCGGAGGTAGATGATTTCTGTTTAAAGGAGCAGAGTAATGAGAATTTACGTAATGGTGTAAAAGCTACTGGTATTGATACTTCGTAGGAAGGAATTTACGCGTTTCTAGTCACGAATGAAGGCGAAACGAAACTTATTGATGAGTGTGTAGATTTAAAACTTTTGTCAGAGTATGAATGTGAGAATGTATTTAAAGTAGGACCGGTAGTTAATCTAGACGAAAAGGGTGTAGAAATGGCAGTGTGTGCTGAGTTTTGTCTGACAGCGGAATGTAGCAAGTCTGGAAGTCCCAAAATTGTACGACAAGATAGCAGCAATTTGTGTAATGTAGTGGCGGAGGATAAAGTTGTGTACCATTCACGTATAGTTAATTTGTCGACGGAGGAAAGTAAGGTTTCTGATGTGAATTTATGTAGTGTTTTAAATGGTGTATCAGCAGATAAGGTTACTGAGATAAATATTTATGGTGACGATGGCTTAAGCATCGATGTATTATTTCAGGAAATTCATGCTGCTCCCACACCACTACAAAATTCCTGTAAACAGTATTGGCCTGGCGATTTAATCATTGAATTCTGTTCTTTCTAATTTGTTTTATATGTACTTGTATGAACTGAAAGGTGCTACCTCTGAGTAATAATAATTATTGGAGGTGTGTGAAGTAAAGGGGGAATTGTGGCGCCCAAAAATATTGTAAATTCGGAGTTGGCGTGGCCGCGCTGGGGCTCTCGGCGGGCCGCGGCACATTGATGGCCGCGTGGTGTGTCGATGAAAGAGACTTGTGTGCTGAGAGTGCCAAAGACGGCGGACTTTGTGAAACCTTAATGGCGGACATTTCACAGTTCATATAGAAATTAATAGCAGCCAGATGAATCATGATACCTAAAAAAGAAACAAGTACATTACCATTATTTGCACAATGATTCTGATGGAGTAATCAGATTTTCAGTATCTTTATTAGTTTAAGGTTTAATATCTGACGATAAATTATACAAGTAACACCCAGCAACGAATTTCCAAATTCTAAATGGTTCATCCGAGTTTGTTGATCGACATGTCTTCAGAAAGCTATTAGGGTAAACCTAAATTGGTATAAATTACAGGCACGTAATATGACATTAGGCTACTGGCCTTTCTTTCGTTTCTATTCCTTTGATATATGTTTATTTAATTTGTTTATGTATTTAATAATGTGTGTTAGAGCGTGTTTATGGTCCAGCCGAAGGAATATTTATTTAATTTCAAGTTATTTAAATGTAAATCCAGTATTTCGAATGTGTTTCATTATGATTGTAAGTTTGCATTGGCTTGGAGACAGGGCGTGAGCGCTCTAGCCAACCACAACGATCGTTCCAAAAAGGACACATGGAGAGACTGTATGGAGGTGGGGGTAGGACCATTGTTTCGAGAGAGGATGGAGGGAGTTCTGAACAGTGCGGTGCGAGTGACATTACGGGAGAGGATCCTGGACAGTACGGCGCGACAGACACACGGTCGAGGGAGAAACTTGGAGAGTGGAGAAGTTTGCACGTGGTGGCGGGAGGTAGAAATATTTCGTAGCGCCGACTTCTGCACTTGTGAGATTTCCGTGCCTTCTGCAGTGAAGATGTAGTATGCGTTTAGAAGTGAATATCTCGCGAGCTATGTTGTTGCCCATAACTAATTACGTGAAGTAGCAATCTATTGTTTCAGTGTTATTCAATTTATATTTTATTTAATTGCTGGACCATCGACGCCAATAAGTGTGTTACAGTAATAAAGGGTATTCTTAAAGGCACTTCTGATATCGTACCCATCATTTAAAGTCGTTAAAATAGTACCAGCAGAATTTATTTAATTGCACTCTTTCATTTATAAATTTCTATATAACATTCAACATTCGCAATTGCCAAGTGATAGAAACCTTCCACCATTCCATTCACGTGTATATTCATGTTGTACTCTGTAGACTCTGCAGTATTTGGCTTGTAATGCGGCAACTACATACCCCAGCCCCTAGACAACGAAACCAGCCAAAACTTTCAATATTTCATCTCTGAGTCAGAGGGTATGTAGTTGTGGGCTACCACACACCACCATTTCATCATTTTTATTTTGAAAGCCCTGAGGCAATAGCCTCAGCTATGTGACTGAAGCCAACACCGCCTGCAGCTGTGAGTGACGGGTCACCAACTCAGTTTGCAACCGAACACAGCAGTCACAATTGCTATATATACTAAACACGGCCCAAATATATGAGTTGAACCTAAAGAGCTCTGACAAAATTTAAAATAAGTCGCTTCATATGAGAAGCTGTGTCAACTCACAGTAATCTATGATACACTCGTGTAGCAATAATGCATATGCTGCAGTATCTGTACTGAAGGTTTAAGATAATTCAGATTCAAATCCTAAATCTACAGTTCCACTTTTAATGGTCTCCTTTTGCTTGGAGCAATAGATCGCCGTTATTCATGCTAATTCTTTAAAATTCTTAGGACAGAACATACATCCAAATTCACCACTCTCATAGTAAGAAGAGTGAAATGTTGGATACATATCGTTCAGTATTTCAACATTGTTATTCCTCCACTCAATGCGTAAGTTATCATATGGAAAACGGTCTGATTTTAGGCAGAATTAGTTAGTTTACATCTGTCAAATACGGTTGAATTCTTTTTCCGATTCTCCCTCCTCTCTGTTTGCAACGCTAGAGTAATAAATCGAGGCGTTCCAGGTTGAACAGATATGTTTATTGTCCATGTTTGTTTAGAGATATCTAGAAGGATTGAATGCTATTAAAGTTCTCAGGAATTTAACACTAGTGGTAGCTGGGTTCCTGCATGCAACACATGCAAGAGTTTCAGGTGCTCTATCTCTTACACTGATAAATGTGGTATTTCAACACCAGTTTATCCAGCCCAGATTTGTTTTCGTCTCCTGACACTTATTGACTATATGAATTATTATCCACAGCACTTCAAACTAGAATCAGCTTCTGTTTAGTTCCATATTAAGACATTTATTATTCTCAAATAAACCCATTATCATTCCCAGTGGGATTCAAGCACTAAAGTGGTCATCTGTCGATCGATCTATGAACCAACCTGCGTTTTGCAATGCATGCATGTCCAAGGTTGATGCAGAGACTGGTTTTGAGAGTCGATGTGATTCCAACATTTCTTATGCGATCGAGCTCTACATCATTAATTTCATATCTTATTTCTTGAAATATAAAGGCGAATTCATAATGTCTAAGTAATGATGCTGCCGTTGGCAGAGCAGTTCTATCCTTCTTCGTGGTGATAAATCTTCCTTCCAAATACAGGAAACTGTTGCTTGATAGTGTTAACTCATTTTGATGTTGAATAAGAATTCTGATCTTCACGTTATTGTTGAAGGTTGCTGAGGAAGAAAATTTGTGGCAGAAATAATCCTGACGAATGTTCAGATCGTCATGTTTAACTGGAGCTGTGATATCGAGTGATGTCACTGCGAAGTTTCAGTCCTCTTGATTTAAGAAACTCGTAATTCTCACACGTTATCATTTTCTGCTCCCACTGCAAAGCGGTCTTCTGTTGGCTGTATGCACTGTATTTATACTTTACACCCTTGTTGCTGCTTCAGGTGAAGACATATTCTAATTTTCTTACTGTGAAATATAATTAGTTTCCTGTTCTGATCTACGATATTAAACTCGAAATGGTCTAATGTCTGAATAGTCATTGGTAGGTACGCTGGATTGCTAGGCTCCTCCTTAATTTTGTATCCTGGACCCACTGCGGGAAAAAAGTCCGTAGATTATCTGAATTAACCTCTCACTGAGATGTGAATTCGTTGTGACATTACACTCAAATAGATCGTGCTACAGGTAGAATAGCAACTTGTTGATTTGAATCATAATTTCATTAGTATTGTAAACCAACACTTGGCTCCTCGAGAAACCTAGTAGCGATCCTACTGACCGTTCATGGCTAAAGTTTATTATATGCTTAGTTGGTTTTTATCTTTGTTTTTGAGCCTATTATCAGTTGCACATAACTTCAAGCCTTATGCAAACTGCTTTATATACGCATTTAAATCGTCATTATCATATACGCCAGCAGCTATTTCCACAGCTTCACCACTTCCTAGATGTAGTTTATTGTTCGCCTTAGTGATATCGAGTATGCTGTCAAATGATTCCAGACTGATCAATGCAGTACTCCACTCTGCTTTGTTTGGATCTATTGGTCGAATGCAGTTCGCTCTTAAAACCGACAAGCACTCTTTTAAAGTAAGAGTACAGGCCATCAGATTTAAACCTCAACAGATGTAGTGATACACATACTGCTTCTTTTTATGCATTGGTCAGGAGAAACATGAGACCTTAATGACCGCAGGGATATGAATTGAAGTCTCTCGTAGCGTCACAAATTACAGAACGCAAGATTCTTGTCAGTAAAGCACTGGAGCAATTTTTCAGATGTTTTCAAATCACTGTATAAGTCAAACTAGTAGGTGGTATTTAGTACATTTTAACAGATGCAAGCCAGTCAGTGTCATCTCCTGCCACAGCATCTAAATTGACACTCCCACACTCCTTGCAGTTCCAAGTCGTCCTTGGTAAAGTACGCCACATAAACAGTCTTTGAAATCTCAGGACTTCGAGTTTCCTGACGAATTTAAACATATCCATATTGAAAAGCTGCCTGTCGGGCAGAATATCTAAAGGAATTTCTTTTATGAATAGTCCAAGTCCTTTCTTGTATGATTTTAAACATAGTTCTTTACTGGTAGTAATCCCCTCCATTGACCTATTATGCATTTTATCTTTTTGTAGCTCCTCATCCGCGTTTTGTATATACTTCACTGCTTCTATGGCAGCAGCTCCTTCAATCAAGGAACGAACTCCTCATACCACTGCGAGTGCGAGAATAAGAAACCGAACGATTCCACAACGTGTCTTATGTACTGGTAGAACCATTCGCGTTTTAACATGGCTTTCTCTCTTCCTTTCTGCTTCACAGCACTTTTAGCCTCTGCTACTAATGACTAAATGCATTTTTAAGGACCCTGAAAGCTTTACTTCATAAGTGTTCTATGGCAGTGTTGTCTGAAATTTATTCCAGCCCCAAGTTTAAGTTTGTTGTGCATTGCTTTATTAACTATGAATGCAGCAATACATTGTCCTATGTCTATGTTCTTCCTTCCCAGTGTTTTCTTAGTTTTATTAGCCAATATTCGATCTGCGACCACGACGATCTTTATTTGTGGCATAAGCAATATTACACTCCTTGCAGAGGTTGTCCAGTGTACTTATTTCCTTATCACTATGAACTAGACACTTTTTCTGCTTTGTTTTAGATCCACAGTAGTTGTGTCTGGAGAAATACAATTCGACCTCTGATTATCGAGAATACCACCACCACCTCTGATGAGCTTCCTGGAACTCGTGTCATGCTAATGCGTTGTTTTAGGTCGATGCGACTTGTTTTTATACCAAATCTTGAACGTTCACCCAGCTGTTGTCCTTTGATGGGAAACCTAGCCACCTAAATAAAGCCTTGTTCCCTCGAAGTGTTATTACACACTCTACGGGAAACACGCGTGGTTTAGGGTTGTTATTTTTTATTTTTTTATTTTTTATTGTATGGCCTTCATTGGACCACTCTAGTCAAAAATACAAAGTTCTAAACAAGTTGTTACACAGGGATACAATTTGGTTCAACAATAATTTAATATGATATTTAGGTAATATAATTATTGGAGTCTATTCTTATATGAAAGGTGTTTTGCTCTTCTGTCTGCCCAATATTTCTTCATTCTTTCAGATATTTTCTTTCTTTCTTCATCTGAGACAACTCTTCCCGTACTCCTTTTATTGATTTTCATTTGTAGTCTGGTTTTGCGGGTCTTGCAGTATTCTGGTTTTCTCTGTCTTGTTTTTTAGGTCATCTACTGTAATTTGAAGTTCTTTTATATCTTCCTTAATTTCTGTGATCCATTTAATATCGCTCTTGCTATTCCACAATTTTTGTATTATTTTTTTACTAACTCTGTTTTCTGGAGTTCTCATCAGATGTCCAAAGAATGAGATGCGTTTCTTCCTGATTGTGCTCATGACTGGTTCTATTTTCTTATATACTGTTTCATTTGATGCTATTCTCCAATGTCCATTTATTTTATACTGTTTATTTACACATGTCCTAATTATTCTTCTTTCTATTTTTAGTATTCTGTCAATTTCTGCTGTATTAGTTGTTTTGAAGGTAGTTTCAGCTGCATACGTTATTTCTGGTAGTGTAACTGTTTTATAGTGTTTTAATTTTGCATCTTTAGATAGGCTTTTTTTGTTGTATGTAGTTTTGCTAATGTAATTTGCGTAGTTCAGTTTTTTTATTCTATTCTGCCATGATGGCTTCTCATAGTTAGCGTAATCTCCGTTTTTTCAAATGATATTCTAAGGCCTACTTTCTCTGCTATTTCCTGTAGTGATTTCACTTGTTGCCTGGCTTCTTGAACGGTGTTGGCTAGGAGAGCAAGATCATCAGCGAATCCCAAGCAGTTTAAGCTAATATCATCTTTTGCACTTCCAGTTCTTATCCTCTTTGGATTGTCCTTGTAGGGTTGTTATGTAACTCTTCTGTGTAAAATTTCTTTCAATTTCTTTACAATTGTTGTCCTTTAAGATCTAGGTTCTCGGGTTTGTGCGTTGTACTTTGGAAACTGTGAAAATCTCCGTTGACCATTTCAGTAGGTAAGGTTTATTAAATGCACTTTTGTATTCCTAAATATGTACCGAATCACCTGCATTAAATTTCTGTTTATGTTTATCTACCATTTTAATACGTCTATATAATCTATTTAGAAGTCGATTCTCACATACATCAATAGGTCTCATTTTCATCATAAAATACCTAGTTCGATAACACCGTTCACTTATGTACGGGTGAATGTGTAGCCATTATTGTCACCCTTGAAGATTAAATTTCATCCATCTATGGTTTTTTGTCGCCCTTTTCAAATGTTCGACAACACTCGCCTTCGTGTGGGAGAATGTTGTGTAGACTTGAAGGGTTTGAAGATTGTTAGTAAATGAATTCATCACCATCTGCTACAGTTGTTCAGACACCTGCACAGCTTCCTTTCCTGTCTTTGCTTCCACACGCAGGGCCCAGGTGAATTTGGAATTCGTACGTATCTATGACCATTAAAATATGTTTGAAGCCTTTATTTCAATACGAATACTTATTCATATCTGCGAGACTGGCTTGCCATAAATCATCTGTACCCAGTATTATGACATGTTTAAACGGAAAGCTTTATGCGCAGGTTTGTGAAACTCATGAATGACTGTCTCCATAATTGCATGGTGATATCTCTTTCTTGAAGCTCTGAACTTATCCATATGATTTGATTTCCTGCTGTGGCTGATGCCGTGAGTAGTCGTAAGTGATCTATGATTTCTTTTAAATCATAGCTGTGTATATATACTCATGAGGTAGTGTGTTCACTCTTCTATGCTGAATGTCAATGCCTTTGCCTGTACCATATATACCTTTTAATTCCTTAACGATGAGTGTCACGAATTCGAATCATATCAGTGCTGTTCTAATAACTGGAAGGTTAACTTCTGATTCTTCATGAAGCTACCAACGCTTCTGACAAGTGCTGCTGTCTCCTGTTTGTTTCGGGTACCTCTAAAGCAACACGATTTTTTATTTTCAGCCTTCATCTATAAATTAATTCAGACATTAAGGGGTTAAAGTGTGTCTAATAATATGATTGCACTTTTATAGTCTTTTACTTGTCATTTTGGGTTGTTGCCTTTCGTACGTGCACTAGTCATATATAATATACCAGCATACATTGCCTTCTCTTTCGATAGATACTTGTTGAGACTTGAAACTTTTAAGAATATTAGCTCTAATAAACCAGTCAGTCCCTCAGATTTCGTATTCCCGACCAGCACTACATCCTTTGTTAAATGTATAGGATAGTTACCTAGGACATGTGGTTCATCCTTGCTGACACCATATATGATGTGTAACTCTCTATCACTGTGTTCGTTAATATAATCGGTAATAATGTTTCTCTCTCCTCCACAGTCTCATTCTTATTCTTATTCTCCTGCTTCCATCCGTATGTTGGACCTATTCACACTTTCTTTTACTGTTTTAAATGTTTCTGAGAGAGAGTTTTCTCACTGTAACTGTCGTAATTGTAGCACTCATAATTTCTGCGAATAGCTTTCCATGCTTCAATAACTTTACGCCTTGTCACCGAGATTTTGTTGTGGACTAAGCCAGTTTTGTGATATCATTCAGATTAAATACACTCCGACACTACAAGGAGTTATTGGATTCTCATGATAAAACTAACTGCACCTGTTAGTTCTGCGTTGACTTTTTCAATTCCATCAATCAACATTCCATCTTTTCTAGTTACTGCTTCAGTAAGTCTTTCCAGTTACATTACTTTTGCGTTGACTGTCTCGTTTTTTCTGTCAACATGTAGATGCATTTGCTCCGCACCCTCAGAATGAGTGTGTGACAGACGTGAAAATTTGTTCGTAGTCTACAGTTTACCGATAAAGATGCTTATTGGTGCACTACCTTTTAAGCAGAAACTCCCGAACGTTTCGTTTGTATTGAACATCAATCAGTTTCCTCATTTTATCAATAACTAGAAAGCCACACTGCATGTGATTTCAGCAATCAGTGCTTATGCTAACAAATTCATTGAGCGTCATGTCAGATCGTACGTTGGTGAATTCGATTTAAAAATACATTACCCTATTTGAATGTGATAATAAGGTCCACATTGCCCCATACCAACTGCTTTGGAATCCTGGATGTGACTGGCTGAATTATAATACATCGGCATTCATATGATGGCCAAAATAAAAATATTTGCTTAGAGGTTTGTGATAATTCACTACGATGTCATCAAATATGTATACAGTGTTAGGTTTTACTTTCTAAGGTGACAGATTATAGGTGATTTCATTGACTGTCATCACTGCCATGCAGAATTTCATGTAATAGTTGATATTTAGGCTGAAATTGGGTTTTTGAAAACATATTTACATCCTTGAATTGAATCCCCCACAGTCAGATGGTCCAACAATCAAAGCATGTTCATCATCAGGAAGTAGTGAACCATTCTTCTTCTTCTTCCTGCTGTGGTATCGTTGCAGAACCAGTATCTTATTACAAAACCCTTGTGAGGAAGTCGTTTCATCCACTCGATCATGGTGCCGACTATTCGTTTACATTAGCTATAGAATGTTTTGTAGAGGAATAAATAACACACATATAGCTCTTACACATATTTTTATTTATAAATCGTAGAGTTGAATGATGATTCCTTCTGATGGTCGACAAGTTTTTCATGCCATCTTGAACAGATTGCTCCACAATTTCTCCATAGAAATGGTAGCCATACAGATGATAGTTTATTGGACACTCTCGATCATGTTACATTGAGTAGCTAGCAAGTATTATGTTTTTAGATTTGCGCTCCTGCAAATGTGTACAGTCCCTATCGTTAAATATCTTTAACTGTTCGTGGTAAGCACACTACAGAGACTATATGTTTTCACGCTATGACCACAGGGCATAGTATATTTCCACAGAACAAAGCAGAAATCTGCATTGAAATACCACATGGGCAATTCAGCTCATCCAGAGGTAATGTTACTTTGACATCACTAAATCATGGGTGTTCAGCTAGCACCACCGAGTAGAATTCACAAACCAACCTCATACCCACACTGACACGTTTAGAACCATATTTGTTTAAACTGTAGGTAAGGTTGTGTAACACTATTTCTACACTGACCGACTGCAGCTGCCACTACTGCTGTTACGGTGGCGGCTTCTGGTCTGCAACGAGAGTAAATTATTATGAATATTACATATTATCGATTACTTCTTTTGTTCACTATTGGTACAAACACTCACATGACGACAGGTTTGCCGCTGTGTGGTTACACACGTTCACAGTTTGAGAATGGTTGTAAAGTACACTCCTGGAAATGGAAAAAAGAACACATTGACACCGGTGTGTCAGACCCACCATACTTGCTCCGGACACTGCGAGAGGGCTGTACAAGCAATGATCACACGCACGGCACAGCGAACACACCAGGAACCGCGGTGTTGGCCGTCGAATGGCGCTAGCTGCGCAGCATTTGTGCACCGCCGCCGTCAGTGTCAGCCAGTTTGCCATGGCATACGGAGCTCCATCGCAGTCTTTAACACTGGTAGCATGCCGCGACAGCGTGGACGTGAACCGTATGTGCAGTTGACGGACTTTGAGCGAGGGCGTATAGTGGGCATGCGGGAGGCCGGGTGGACGTACCGCCGAATTGCTCAACACGTGGGGCGTGAGGTCTCCACAGTACATCGATGTTGTCGCCAGTGGTCGGCGGAAGGTGCACGTGCCCGTCGACCTGGGACCGGACCGCAGCGACGCACGGATGCACGCCAAGACCGTAGGATCCTACGCAGTGCCGTAGGGGACCGCACCGCCACTTCCCAGCAAATTAGGGACACTGTTGCTCCTGGGGTATCGGCGAGGACCATTCGCAACCGTCTCCATGAAGCTGGGCTACGGTCCCGCACACCGTTAGGCCGTCTTCCGCTCACGCCCCAACATCGTGCAGCCCGCCTCCAGTGGTGTCGCGACAGGCGTGAATGGAGGGACGAATGGAGACGTGTCGTCTTCAGCGATGAGAGTCGCTTCTGCCTTGGTGCCAATGATGGTCGTATGCGTGTTTGGCGCCGTGCAGGTGAGCGCCACAATCAGGACTGCATACGACCGAGGCACACAGGTCCAACACCCGGCATCATGGTGTGGGGAGCGATCTCCTACACTGGCCGTACACCACTGGTGATCGTCGAGGGGACACTGAATAGTGCACGGTACATCCAAACCGTCATCGAACCCATCGTTCTACCATTCCTAGACCGGCAAGGGAACTTGCTGTTCCAACAGGACAATGCACGTCCGCATGTATCCCGTGCCACCCAACGTGCTCTAGAAGGTGTAAGTCAACTACCCTGGCCAGCAAGATCTCCGGATCTGTCCCCCATTGAGCATGTTTGGGACTGGATGAAGCGTCGTCTCACGCGGTCTGCACGTCCAGCACGAACGCTGGTCCAACTGAGACGCCAGGTGGAAATGGCATGGCAAGCCGTTCCACAGGACTACATCCAGCATCTCTACGATCGTCTCCATGGGAGAATAGCAGCCTGCATTGCTGCAAAAGGTGGATATACACTGTACTAGTGCCGACATTGTGCATGCTCTGTTGCCTGTGTCTATGTGCCTGTGGTTCTGTCAGTGTGATCATGTGATGTATCTGACCCCAGGAATGTGTCAATAAAGTTTCCCCTTCCTGGGACAATGAATTCACGGTGTTCTTATTTCAATTTCCAGGAGTGTATATCGACAGCTGTAAACATATATGTTTCAGGATAGTGAATAATGTTATTATCTTTGACTCTAAGTATAGTGTTCATTGTTATTTAAGCAGTGAATTTTTACAGGAAATTATGTAATTCCATTGGTGTTACAGATTTCAAGTTTTTGAGTGATCTAGATGGTTTGTCCTCTCTGTGAAGTGCTGGGGCTGCATGTTGATTCATGCTCCGCCGGAATATACAGCTGTGTGCCTGTTTTTTTTAGTGAGATGCACGCCACTTATCTAAACCACTGAGTCTTTCATAATTTATTCTATTCTATTTGCGAAAGATGAGAACAGAGAAACTGACCTATAATTTTCTGTGTCTTCTGCATAGTCATTCATTACCAGAAGCTTTTATATTCTGTACTCATTGTTTCAACCAACACATTGATACTGTAGGGATGCCCAGCGGAGACACCTCTGCATTGTCAGGATGGTGTTTCGAACTGTAGAGCATCTTTCGACGCTAATAACACATGATTGACGAGTAATTATTTATTCATTCAGATTTAAAATTCTGTGTCTCCCCGTCAGCCTTGTATGACGGCTTGTAACAGTGACACAGAGGAATTCCTCTGACTCCTGTTGTCAGCTTGGCGCTTCTGGTCAACAAGGCTGCTGTTCCAGCAACTCAGCCCAAACCTTGTGGGCTGCCATCTGGTATACAAAACCGGGGTGTGAGCGTATGGCCTCACACTGGGTTAGAATAGGTCCGGCCGGTGTGGCCGAGCGGTTCTCAGCGCTTGAGTCTGGAACCGCGCGACCGCTACGGTCGCAGGTACGAATCCTGCCTCGAGCATAAATGTGTGTGATGTCCTTAGGTTAGTTAGGTTTAAGTAGTTCTAAGTTCTAGGGGACTGATGACCTCAGATGTTAAGTCCCATAGTGCTCAGAGCCATTTGAACCACTTTTTGGGTTAGATCCCACTCCAGAAGATCACGATGACTCGCGATGTCCCAACTGTATGTCGGATGTTGTGCAGTCAGGTGATCGGGGCCGCACTGGATAGGTAAGCCCTTGGCACCCAGAAGTGTCTGCAGTGTTGATCAGGAATACAGGCACCGTCGGCCCTCTCACCCAGCAGCGACAATGACGTTAGTGCGAAAAACACTGCGAGATGTGCTGGGGATGGAAGACCTTCAGTCTACCCATCAACGACGTGGTAGGTACAAACGTCGTGTGAGTAGGGCCTCCAGTCGGGTAGACCGTTCGCCGGGTGCAAGTCTTTCCATTCGACGCCACTTCTGCTACTTGCACGTCGCTGGGGATGAAATGGTGATGATTAGGACAACACAACACCCCGTCCCTGAGAGGAGAAAATCTCCGACCCAGCCGGGAATCGAACCTGGGCCCTTAGGATTGACATTCTGTCGCACTGACCACTCAACTACCGGGGGCGGACGATGTGGTATGTGGCTGGTACGAAGTCCCATGAGTGGCAGGTCGTGGTTACTTGGAAGCGGTCATCTCAAGAACAGTGAGCAGTGTGTTCACGCGAAGTGCCGGAACATCTAATTCATAGATGTTACTACACCGTAATAATCATTGGATCGAGTGTTTCAGTACGAATACCATCAATCCTAATGACCAGTATGAAACAAATGTGGCTCGCTTCTTTACTAGTTGTCAGCAGTCCTTGTTCTGCTGTGTTTGTTTAACAATTTGTTAGAGTCTCTTAGCTGTACTGTCACGTCTTTGATAGGTGTTCCTGCGTCCTACGTATTGCTTGTTGCTTAAAGTAGCAAGAGGTAAGGAACATATCTCTGTCTCACTCTCACGGTGGACTGTGCCTGGCGGTTGCTAGCGATGTAGCAGCCTGCGCTCGTTTGCGTGACCAGCTGAAACGTCCCCTTTGAACAATTATACATAAGACTGTCCTTAAACTGACATACAATATTTTTAGCGCAACGCAATCTGACTTTCAAAACTCCCTACTAAAGAATGGCCCTGACAAACATTAAACTATACCTTTCACAAATCACTTACCTCACAAAAATCTTCGCTGCTCAAGCTACTGCAATACAGCGAGCGCCACTACTGCCAGCTAAATAAAAGATTCAAACTACTGAAGGCACTAACTACTGATAGGGGTAGTTAGCAAATGAAAGATATTAATAGAGAGCAAACAATGTATTTACCTTAATATCATCACAAATCATAATATATATATATCAGTTCATGACAAACTGCAAACCTCCGCCATCTCTCTCCCCACATCCACCACTGCTGGCGGCTCACCTCCAACTGCTCAACGCTACGCGCTGTTCACAGCCAGCTGCCTAACACTACAATGGCGAGTATTACAACAATGCAAAGCAGACACAGACTGCCCACAGTACAGCCAGTGATTGTCATACAGAGGTGGCGTTACCAATAAAAAACCTAAACAGCCTACTTACATAGAGAAAACATAAACAGCCTACTTACATAGCCCCCATGCTCCCCACAAAAATTTTTACAAATGGTGTTGGGCACTGGCCAATACAGGTTTGAAAAAAATTTTTCATAATTACAATAACAAAGAAATCAAATGCACACACTTATTGATACAATGTTGGTCAAAAGCTAAAATTTTCTCACAGTCCATAAAGACAGTCCTGATCGTACATAACAGGAGAATAGCAGTGTTTTTCTCAAAGTCTGAGCAGTAAAAGAAAATGCACACAGAAGTAGTGGATTTCCATGCAGTCTTGAAGAAGTAGTGTTGTCCTTCCAACGGAAAGACAGTGCTGACTCTCGACATGCAGACAGGTAATGGGCCACAACAGAGCAAACCCACAGCAGAGTCATTCGACGTTTTGATGAGTATTGGTAGGTAGGTCATCACAGAGCAGACCCACTGTAGTCCTGGTAGAGATTACGGTATTGGTGGGCCACCAGAGGTGCAGACCCACTGTAGTCCTTGTAGAGATAATGGTAATGGTGGGCCATCAAAGATGCAGACCCACTGTAGTCCTTGTAGAGATAATGGTAATGGTGGGCCATCAAAGATGCAGACCCACTGTAGTCCTTGTAGAGATGGCCAGCAGCCATCTGTTGCGATTGTGCAGGTGCACAATCACCATCGAAGAGTCTTGCAGAGAATATAGCAAGTCCATAAACCACCACTTGTGCACTCACAACGTTTTTGGAATTGTCCTTAGAACCAGCAATGCTGTTATCCAGTCCCTTGCTGAGTTATTAACACACGTGCAAACACTAACAGTCCCTACTTCTCATATATTGTCCACATACTATGACCAACAGAAACGTGTGCAGTGAAATGTAACTAACAAGTTAATAATGTCATGAACTGGTGACAATTACAATTTTATAACATAAGAATACAATTACAAAGGTACAAAATACATCATTAAAAACATAATAATACAGATAACATTTGTAGTACAGGCTTTACAAAAGAATAGAAATAAACATATACATGAGTGTTACAAAAATAGTGACATAAGTACATACATAAAATAATGAGAATAGTTTTCGAAACATTAATTTCACACATGAACATTGAAACAGAACAGAATTGTAAACAACTTTACAAAGAAAATAACATATTATTAATGCAACTTATATTTGAGGATAACAGTATTCCTCCTCATAGTGAATATAGCTTAGTATTAGAAGAGAAAAAAATTCTATGAAACAGTACACAGAGACAGGAAGAAAACAAATACTCAAGGGTACACAAACACACAGTGGGATAACACCAATAGGAAAGGACAGGGTTCGTTTTCAGTGTAACATTTGGTACTGCAGTCCAACCCAAAACTTCATATATCTTTCCTCTTATTTCATCCTTTGTTTCCACCAAAAAAATTCTATCTAAGCATGCTTTCTGTATTTATATGTTCACACATTTCTTACCTCAACATTTATTTCCAAGAAAATCCTACCTAAACCTGTTTTCTCAATGCATTTCTTCCAATTCATAGCAACTCATTCTCTTAGAGGCTACCCCCTCTTAAGCTAACTTAAATCTACTGAGCTCAGATGCTAAACTAAGGGACGAGGCAATGCAGCAGCACGTAAAACAATTATTATAAACAGCAATGAAAAAAAATGGAA
Source organism: Schistocerca piceifrons (assembly GCF_021461385.2). Classification (NCBI taxonomy): domain Eukaryota; kingdom Metazoa; phylum Arthropoda; class Insecta; order Orthoptera; family Acrididae; genus Schistocerca; species Schistocerca piceifrons. The sequence continues at coordinate 37,538,346 of NC_060149.1, read as the reverse complement.
AATTGCAAAGCAAGCTACAGTATAAATTAGCAAAAGTCAAATTCAATAACACTATGCCTGGCAAACAGCAGTAACTTATACCTAAACATGACATAGCGCAAGCAGAAAAAATATTACACTAAAATGGCCATGTCTAATACCTATGTCACATCTTAACATTAGAGTGATGCATCACAATTTATTCTACAAAAGAAATTACCAAGTACTTGAAAAGAAAATTATGAATGCAGTTACTGGTATTAGTCCCTTCTTATTGTTCTCTCCATTCCAAGAGCTCCTTTTTCGAAGAATGTGGATCAGAAAATAATTATTTAATAAATCTGTTGACAGAAAGTGTTCACATTAGCAAATGCATTTAATTTTATTTTATGAAACCAATGCTGCAACACAGCTGGAAAACAGATGTCAAATGAAATAAGCAATTACGCAAACCAAAGCATAAAAACATCATTCAATAGCTATGTGGCATTTCGTAAGTTAGTAGAAATTCTCTCAACTCAATTCTCGTAGAAAGACACTTGTCATTATCAGGTTTGCAGATGTAAGAATATTTCCAAGGATAATGGCCTCCCCTTTTTTTTTTTGTGCAACCTGTGCCGCTGAAAAGGGCTCGCAATAATGGCTTTTTCTCCAGGCGTCTGACACAGCTGGGTGCCCGCGACGCATTACGTGCAGGTGGTCACTTAACTTTCGTACGGAAATATTTACGACAGGAGATTCTGCTACCGTGGTAGTCTCATATAAAAATATTTCACAGGTCAAGAATTAGCGTTGCAAATCTGTAGAAACAAAACCCTATAAATATAACAGTGTCCAAAAAAATTTTCAGTGGCATTGTGATACATTCATGCATATACACACACATTTCATAACTCTTAAAGTACGATTCTTGGTTTCCAACAACCTTTTCATAAATCAGAGTCCCTAACCCCTACTCCTTATTCCTTACCTTATTACACATATACATATTCATATTCATCAACACGTCTTCAATATTTCATCATAATAGCTACATAGCATAATCAGATTCCTCATATAGCATCAGCTTATTTATCATAAACATACCTCAACAGCATAGTACACATCGTCGTCGTAATAATAACATCATAACACTTCAGTCAAATCTTAAAATCGTCGTAACTTCCTCCAATAATTTCAAAACGTAAAAAAAAATTCTCTGCTCATTTCAATAGTGTCATCTACCTCAAACGTACTTTAAAATCATGATCCCATACCAAATATCTCAAAGCTCTCATAGTATCACAATGAATCCGAAAAAATATGAACATTTCACAAAGTACAGCCAAAATACAGTTTCATAAGTGTGAAGTTATCCAACTGTAATTGCGTAAACATCTGTCACTGACGTAGTAAAAAGAATGTTTGTTTCTCTGTCAAATAATCAGATAGCTGTGTAATTCTGTGTTAGAGAAATATGGTACCGACGTGTAAAGTTGTATAAGCAAATACCATATTAGCTAGGGTTCCTTGTGGTTGCCACACACATGGTACACAAAGTAAGCGTGTACCCCCCTGAGGATTAATGTAATTATACCCTCAGGTGTTACAGATTACAGCAATGAAATGAAATGTATCACTGAAAACTTTCTTTGTAATTCAAAAATCTTTAAAAATAAATGTTTTAAGTACAAAATTAATCACTGAAATGCGTGTCCTGTAGCGCTAAATGCGCGTCTTGCTGTAAGATAATTCTGTGGAACTGTCGTAGTTATCGTCCTCTGTAAGCAAAGTTCTGCTAAAGTCAATGTACTTACCTCATAATACACAAAAGTGAAATGCTTTACGTAGAGATATCTTAGTTATTACGCTTATTGTTGTGATGATGAAAGTACTGTGCTGTAACGTATTGTTGTGCTATGGAAAAGGCTGTCTCCTTGTAGCTATACCACAAAAGTTACTAATAAAACATGTTTTGATTTCCAGAAGAATTCAGAAAACTGTGCAGATATAAAACAGATACACCGCAAAAGCAACATTGTAAATTGTCACTCATTAGTAGCGTCGTGATAAAAATCGTGTAGCTGTCACATAAACTAACTATTGTCTCATCTGGTATCTCACAGAAAGTACTTTAAATCCGGAATGTATTTTCAAGTAAACCAAAATGTTGCATTAAAATCTCATTAGCAGTACTGGTAAATGTTCTAATCGTACAACTAACAAGCAAGAATGTACACACACAATTACACTGTGTCGTCTGTTCGCAATAACAATGCATTCGTAATTTCTGTTTAAATAATTTCTCTTGGTTCTTGGCTGGATATTGAACTTCAAACATTGTTGCATAGTAACAGTTTCTAAAGCATACTAGTAACGTGAAGTGAAACGTTTTATGGCAAAGACAAAGTTAAAAGGCAGATTATCTGTCAATAAATGGTTTTACATGAGAAATGTGGTGTAAACCTTTACTCTTCCTAGTACGCAGAGTTTCAACTTCAACGCAATTATCATGTCGTATACGTCGGTAAAGAATACTGGAATCTTGCTCAAGGTTAGCGTCAATGTTATTTTTCTCTGAGCCAGCCGGCGCACGCGGCTGCCTGCGGTGTGAGTCATTGTCTGTTTCTTTGTTGGCGCGCGTCGTTATTGGGATTAGGAGACCTAACTTCTACAAATTCGCCTTGCCGAGAGGGCCCTGCTCTGTTTGAATCCCGCCAGTTCTGATGCAATTGACGTCTGTCGTTATGATCATATCGTCTGTCGTCATTTCGGTAGAATCCGTAGTTTCTTCCTTGTCGGTCACGTGGTGGAGAATTTCTCCCTGAATCGTAACTCCGCGCTGAACTGTTGCGTCTGAAGTTATTCTGTCTCCCCTGGTAATAATTGTTTTGGTTCCCATATTGTCTGTTTCTGTGGTTATCTCTGTCATATTCATTACTACGGAAATGCGATCTTTCTCTGTAACTATTATTACTCTGCCAGTGGTTGTCATATGGGTGGTGTCTGTTTTGGTCACGATTTGTGTTGTGAGAATAGCCTTGTCGTGTAAAGTTATTACTTCTTTCATCGCGGAATTGCGACGGATGTGACCTGTAATTGCTGTGTTCCTGGTTTCGCGTTCCGCGATTGTCAGTGTCAATTTCTAATTCTTGTAAGAGTCCCTGAAATGCTTCAATGTCGTCTTTGCAACGTCCTGCCAAAATAATATGTCGTAAATGTTCAGGCAGTTTGATTAAGCAAATGCGGATGAGTTCTGAGGGGCTGTATGGGTTTGAAAGATACTGATTCTTATGCAACATGTCTTCAAAATATTTCATAAGACTGGAAAATTCAGATTGTTCGAAACGTTTCATCATTATGATGCTATGTTTTACACGGTCTTGTGTGGCTTGAGACCAATATGCTGAGAGGAAGGCATGGTAAAACTCTCCTTCACTGTGGCAATCGTGAATTACCGATCGCATTCTTACAGCTGGTTCATTCTCTAAGTAGCCACACATAAATTCTAATCTGTGTTCCAACGACCAGTTGGGAGGGAAACAATGAGAGAATTGATGGAGCCATGCTTGTGGATGAATGTCGTTGCCAGAATTCTTAAATGTTTTGAATTTACGTGTAGTAATGAACAGCTTATAGTCAAAATCATCATGTCGGCGAGTCGCATATCGGTCATTGTTAGGTCGTGTCGGCCGTTCCCTCTCAAAATTCGCTGCACATTCCCAATTTCTTTCATTACTTCCGAAATGCCCTGTGTTATTTTGTGTCTGTTCCGTATTTGTATGTCCCTCTTCCCGTATTGGGGCGCGAGTGTCCTCTGAAATACGTAATTCTTGTACTACTTGTGCCAACTGATCTTGCACTTCCCGGATTTCTCTTTTGTACTGTGTATTGATTTGATTTTGATTTTGTTTGAATTTTCTAATTTGTTCATACTCTTCTGTGTCAGTGAAGGCTACAGGTGTTGTGTCATTCAGATCATCATCTACCTTTGTAGATAAGTTAGTGAACTGATCTGAAAGTTCGGCTACTTTATCCGATAGTGAAATCATTTCCTCTGTATGTTTTTCTGAACCAAGTTTCAGAGTGTCCATTTGTGTTGCAATCGTGTCTACTGTGTCTTTTAAGTTTTCTTGACTTTTTGCAAGTTGCGTAACCGAATCGGTAGATGCAACTGCGTCAATTTTAGCTTGCAAGGTGTTGTGATTTTCATGAACAATAGTTTGCAGTTCTTTTATGGCTGCTTCGTGATTCTGTAATGCATTTTCATGACGCGAAAAAATAGGTTGGAAATGCTCACAAATTTGTGTTTTTACGTCGTTACAGACTTTTCGACATTTCGATTCAACGTGATGTAACTCAGCAGTTAAATCCTCACGTGTTCGTTCAAGAGTTTGCTCCAATGAGTCTAACTTTTTAAGATTTTGTTCCATTGTGTCTAACTTTTGAAGCTTTTGCTGTGTTTGTCTCTGATTTTGTTCCATTGTGTCTAACTTTTCAAGCTTTTGCTGTGTTTGTCTCTGATTTTGTTCCATTTGTTGCATTAATTGCAATAATAATGTATTAGTGTCTGGAATCTGTTTCTCTACGCTTTTCGGCAGTGCATTTGCACCGACAACATTCACATTTTGACAAGCAGAAAATGTGTCTTGACTTATTTGAGAAAACGGTGATGACCCAAAACCTGAATCTACAGTATTTGCGAAATTGTGTCCTGTCATTTCGGATTCCTGAGGCGAGCTGTTGCCGACCGATCGATCGATAATGCTTCCCTCTTCACTAATTGTTTCACTGTCCGTGCCATTGTTTGCCGCCCGCTCCATTTCCCTATGCACGATTACCAAATTACTACTTTGAACATCAGTTAATTCATAACTCGGTGGCGCTAACACACTGCTCTCATTTTCACTGTCATTTCTCAGTTTACTTTGGAGCCTAGTATTACGTTTTTCACACGCCATTATTGTCACAGTATTTCACACGACAACACAGAAAAACACAATTTGAAGAGCAAAAATAAGAGAACACATTAACATAACACTGAAAATAATATCTAGTTAATTACAGCTGCGAAATACTTGGTGCAAATCTATATGCATGCCACAACTGTTTTACTGTACAACAATGAAAGGCTACAACTACAAAGGAGATTCTCTCTACAATTACGCGCTAGCAATAAACAAAAGCTACACTAAATACACAAACTACAAGAAAAATCAGAAGATTCCAGTGAGGTATCCTAGGCTAAGGGTCGACATATGAAACGTCCCCTTTGAACAATTATACATAAGACTGTCCTTAAACTGACATACAATATTTTTAGCGCAACGCAATCTGACTTTCAAAACTCCCTACTAAAGAATGGCCCTGACAAACATTAAACTATACCTTTCACAAATCACTTACCTCACAAAAATCTTCGCTGCTCAAGCTACTGCAATACAGCGAGCGCCACTACTGCCAGCTAAATAAAAGATTCAAACTACTGAAGGCACTAACTACTGATAGGGGTAGTTAGCAAATGAAAGATATTAATAGAGAGCAAACAATGTATTTACCTTAATATCATCACAAATCATAATATATATATATCAGTTCATGACAAACTGCAAACCTCCGCCATCTCTCTCCCCACATCCACCACTGCTGGCGGCTCACCTCCAACTGCTCAACGCTACGCGCTGTTCACAGCCAGCTGCCTAACACTACAATGGCGAGTATTACAACAATGCAAAGCAGACACAGACTGCCCACAGTACAGCCAGTGATTGTCATACAGAGGTGGCGTTACCAATAAAAAACCTAAACAGCCTACTTACATAGAGAAAACATAAACAGCCTACTTACACAGCTTACAATGTTGATTGTTTCTTTCTGCTACTTAGCTATGTCACCACCCACTGCCTGGTGTCTCGCGTTACTCTGCTAATGTGTTAACTTAAGGAAAAAAAATTAATTTCTCCCCCTTTTCTGCTTTGGTATAACAATAGTCTACTGAAGTCAGCTGACTTATGTTTTAGCTATTGTATAGTTTTTTTTTTTTTTACTTTTTGCTCTTTGGTTGGTAGTAACATAATTGTACTTAGTGGACAATTACTTGCTCGTGTGTATTTGTTTTTGGAAATTTGTGTTTAATTTCCACTAATAGTTGGAAAATGGTTATTCATATAGTTTGCTAATTGGTGTCGATATTTATTGCTTCATCCCCGTCCCGTTTTACCACTTACTATACATTTATTTGTCTCTTCCTTTTTCCTGTTTAATGAAATTCCTGACTGATTTATCCTTATTCCCTGTCCTGTATATTATTTTGGCATTAAAAGACTTTTTTGGCAACAATCAGTATCGTCTTATAAATATTATTGTACTTGTGGCTGTAATTTAAGAACTACCTTTCATTATCACCACTTCCCTGGAACTATTATATTTAAGTACTTTCTAATACCTGTTGCTATCAATTTGGTTTTGTGAGACATTGGAAATGATTTAAATACTTTTGGAAATATGATTTCAAAGTCAAATTTAAATAATCTTAAGAACTTGGAAAAATTCGAATTTACATTAGTTCTTTAAACTCTTCATCATCACTTTGTTTTGCTTGGTCTGAGATTTCAAATGATGAAGGAAGAATTTATAAACCCAACATGAAAAGAAATCTTATGTATTTAAATAAATAATTTATCCATGTTTCTTAGTTCACTACGCTCAGCTGAACACCTAAATACCATTAATTCACTGAATAGTAATTACTTAGCTGATATCAGTGATATCCCAGATTATACTACGAAAATATCAGCAAGACACACTAGCTCCTTTGTTACATATCTACAATTCATCATTATCAAGTGGTGTTTTCCCTAAGTAGCTAAAATCAGCAAAATTAATATTCCTATATAAAAGAGGTGATCAGCATGTATGGGTGACTATTGGCGAGTGTCACTACTGTAAATGTTTTCCAAATTTATTGAAAAATTGTGACTGATTATATTCTTTGACAAAAATAATACTATTTCTGTGTGTGAACATGGCTTCAGGACACGGCACTCAACTGAAACAGCTACATTCTATTTTATAAGCTGTGCCTTAAATCTCATGGTTATTTTTAGACTTAACAAAACATTTGATGTAATTCTGTGCTTCTGAGAGAGCTTGAGCGATAAGGTGTAAGAGGCTTGCCAAATGACTCGATTACAATATATCTGGGATATTGCTCTTACATAGCAGGAATCAAGTACATGGAATGAAATGAACTCTTAGTTCACATTTCGAAACCAGATATCTTTCTTTTTCTTACTGCATCTGGAAAAGATGTCACGAAAGAAGTCTCGAATAGTTTACCAGAAATAGTAAACCTCAAAAAACAGTTCCTACCGTTTTATATACAGAGAAAAATAAAAATGCAGCACAACCAAGAATATGTGTGGTTAGCCAAAACATTATTGTAGTTACTGAAACTACATTTCTTGGGGTTTATATCAAAGAAAATCTGAAATGGATTTATCATATCACATCCATAAATTCAAAACTAGCGAAAATTAACTATGTAGTAAGAATCCTTAGCGACAACAGTGGTTGGTTGATTGGTTGATTTGGGGAGAGGGGGCCAAACAGGGGGGTCATCGGTCCTATTGGTTTAGGGAAGGATTGTTAAGGAAATCAGCCGTGCTCTTTCAAAGGGCGCATCCCGCCATTTGCCTGAAGCGATATAGGGATATCACGCTAAACCTAAATCAGGATGGCCGGAAGCGGGTTTGAACCGGCCAGCAGTAGTGTTGAAACACTTAGGGTCATATACTTTTCTCGTGTACACTTATTACTTAGCTACAATGTCATTTTCTGAGGAAAAGTACACCAGACCAAAACACATTTCAGTAAACAAAAGGCTATTATAAGAATAATGAACCACTCAAGGAGCAGAAAACCATTCAGACCTATTTTTTAAGGATCTAAACGTCATTTCCCTTCGCCACTTTCATATAGTGGAAGTCGTTATGCACATCAGAAAGAGTATACTGAGGAAATGCCATCTTTTTTACTCAAAACAAAATTTTCCATGACTACAAAACTAGGTCAAACAGTGACATGCATGTCAGTCATTGCAACACTGCACTCTGCCGAAAAGGTGTACGTCATGCAGGAACAAAACTATGCCATAGATTACCCACACACAGAAAATCTGTGACACCCTACCACTGAAAAACTGCTTTTATCCAATCTCTTAGTATCTCTTACATGGAAACTTGAAACTGATACTTTTCATGTAGAAATAACTTGTTAATGTACAGTATATACTCGAATTTGTAACTGTTCATTACATGGATCCAATTTTTATAAAAAAAATAAAATGCATGTATTTGCAACTCGTAAAATCAAAACGTAAGAAGATGTTCTGACAAATATGTGTACGATATATACACTATATGATCAAAAGTATCCGGACACCCCCAAAAACATACGTTTTTCATATTAGGTGCATTTTGCTGCCACCTACTGCCAGGTTCTCCATATCAGCGGCCTCAGTAGTCATTAGACATCGTGAAAGAGCAGAATGGATTGCTCCGCGGAACTCACGGACTTCGAATGTGGTCAGGTGACTGGGTGTCACTTGTGTGATACGTCTGTACGCGAGATTTGACAACTTCTAAACCTCCCTAGGTCTACTGTTTCCGATGTGATAGTGAAGTGAAAACGTGAAGGTGCACGTACAGCACAAAAGCGTACAACCTACCTCGTCTGTTGACTGACAGAGACCGCCGACAGTTGAAGAGCGTCGTAAAGTGTAATAGGCACACACCCATCCAAACCATCACACAGGAATTCCAAACTACATTAGGATTCACTGCAAGTACTATGACAATTAGGTGGGAGGTGAGAAAACTTAGATTTTATGGTCGATCAGCTGCTCATAAGTCATACATCACGCCGGTAAATGCCAAACGATGCCTCGCTTGGTGTAAGGAGCGTAAACATTGGACGATTGAACAATGGAAAAACGTTGTGTGGAGTGACTAATCACGGTACATAATGTGGCGATCCGATGGCAGGGTGTGGGTATGGCGAATGCCCGGTGAACGTCATCTGCCAGCATGTATATAGTGCCAACATTACATTCGGAGCCGGTGGCGTTATGGTGTGGTCGTCTTTTTCTTGTTGTTTTGCGTGGCACTGTCACAGCACAAATGTTTTAAGAACCTTCTTGCTTCCCACTGTTGAAGAGTAATTCGGGGACGGCGATTGCATCTTTCAACACAATCGAGCACCTGTTCATATAGCACGGCCTGTGGAGGAGTGGTTACACGACAATAATATCCCTGAATAGACTGGCCTGCACAGAGTCCTGACCTGAATCCTATAGAACTCCTCTGGGATATTTTGGAAATTCCGACTTCGTGCCAGGCCTCACCGACCGACATCGATACCTCTCCTCAGTGCAGCACTCCGTGAAGAATGGGCTGCAACCTTCCAGCACCTGACTGAGCATATGCCTGCGAGAGTGGAAGCTGTCATAAAGGATAACACCATATTGAATTCCAGCATTACCGATGGAGGGCGCCAAGAACATGTAAGTTATTTTCAGCCAGGTATCCAGATACTTTTGATCACATTGTATATACCGTAAAACTGATTTGTATGGACAAATCAATGAATAAAAATAACTTTAAAATCGATAAAGCTGGTGCAGAAAGCTCTATTACAGCGAACCTATTAAATCTCCTCTATCAAAAATAAAAAAATGAGTTAGTATTAATCTTCTAAGAATTGTGAAAAACAAAACAAAAAGAAATCCCACGGAGGTGGAAGTATGCCTCAATACCTGCACTACGTAAATACGGAATCAACGAAAACGTCAACAACTACAGAGGAAATCTTTGCAACCTATTGCTTATAAAATAGTTTCCATCATTCTGCTGTACAGATTCCAAAGATGGACGTGCACCGCATGTCTTCTTTAGTTGTCTAGAACTCGTAAGAGGAATAAACTCTCATTGAGGCTAGCTAGTTGAAACAAGGAAGATTGTATTGTTATGTCCAGGAGCACGACTAAACGAGAAAAGAAAAAACTGTTAATATTTGAAAAAAGAGTAATGAGAATGATATGGGGACTGATATAAGATGAAGGAGAATGGAGAAGGAGGATGAACGAAGAAGTCTATCTCTTAATGCGAAACAGTCAACGATCCTACAGAAACTGGAAAGCAAAAGGATCCAGTGGGCGGGCCATGGAGTAGAAAGACCGTTGAAAAGGCACTTGAGGGAATACAGAACACCAGACATCCCACAGGACGACCAATGCAGCGCTGGACTGACGACCTGGCGAAGGACCGGGCAGCCCTGGAGGAACCAAGTGCGAAACAGAAAGTAATGGAGGCAGTTTGTGGAAGGATTGCATAGTTTGCAGAACCTTCGAGCGCTGGATATGTATCTATGTATGTCCCGTAGCAACGAAGTGCTCACGAGATGACATCCTACGCAATGTAGAAGCGGCGACATGAAATACGACCATAAGTAGACCAATTGTTCTGTCACACGGGCAGATTTCCATAAACGCATTCGCCTTGTATTTACGCCAGCCTTTTCGGAATATGATTGATGATAGCATTGTGGTTAGTGTTGTTAATAGTCCTTCTAGAGCAGCGATAACAAATGACGTCACGACACGTCATCAAATACGCGGTGCTCAAAACATACAAACAGAAGCACCACTGATTAGATTAACAGGTCGAATCTATTTAACTACTTTAATTCAGTTTATGAACTGCAAATAACATCTGTATTTACCATTAAATCTGGGTCTTATTTCAAATTCCTTAGAGCATAACAGCTGTAAACGGTATACAAGGTACACATCAGTTTCATCTCAAGTTCTTTACGGCAGGTTTGTATGCGAGCGGTAGGTTCTTCAAACTTCCTCGTAGATTACACTATCTACTTCGTACTGTACCAGTATGAATTTTCACGTGATGCAAATTTACTTGATACGTACTTGCGTTCTATATCTAAACGTTACTGATATAAAGTTCGTGAGTTTCCAATCAGGTGGCTTGTCTTCCCTCAATGAAGCAACATGTCTAATTGGTATGTTTATCTGTTTAAGCCATCTAAAATCACTTGGAGGATATACTCAACAAAATAAACGGTTACAATCATATCTGAAATGACGCTATGGTATTCTTTGAGCGCCGGCCGGAGTGGCCTAGCGGTTCTAGGCGCTACGGTCAGGAAACGCGCGAGCGCTACGGTCGCAGGTTCGAATCCTGCCTCGGGCATGGATGTGTGTGATGTCGTTAGGTTAGTTAGGTTTAAGTAGTTCTAAGTTCTAGGGGACTGATGACCTCAGAAGTTAAGTCCCATAGTGCTCAGAGCCATTTTAACCATTTTTTTATTCTTTGAGCCAGAATAACAGATCTGTTTGAGACAAATCAAGTGGAGACTCTTTTACAGAAGTGACGAGAAATTACGGAGAAGAAATTCGTTGAACATGTGTCTGGTACTGTTGTTGTGCTCTTTCGAATGGCGTCTGCACACTCCACTGTCTTTCGAGAGTGACGTAAACATTACGTATCATTTCCTCGAAGTCGGTAGTTTCCCAAGGGAGTGACATAAACTTCCGGGTAGAGTGCCATCCAACGGTAGCAAAACACCATAAAAATCATCCTGTTCAGTGCCTTCTCCCAGTAATTTGTTATTAATGAATTTGTCTACGATAGATCTGTTCTGTATGTTCAAATGTGTGTGATGTCTTATGGAACTTAACTGCTAAGGTCATCAGTCCCTAAGATTACACGCTACTTAACCTAATTTATCCTAAGGACAAACACACACATCCGTGCCCGAGGGAGGACTCGAACCTCCGCCGGGACCAGCCGCACAGTCCATGACTGCAGCGCGTTTGACCGCTCGGTGTGTTCTGTAGTTGTGTCGTGTATGAGTGTAGTAAAGTAGTTGATAGTGCACAAGTAATGAAATGAATGTACCGGTTTCAGACTGCATTGTTGATGACAATGACGGAATTTCTCCTGGACTTTAACTGGAAAGTCTAATATCCCGTCACTAGCGATGTAGAGACAGATTCGGAGAATTCGGAGAGTGGCAGGGACGTTATTTATAGTTTCACTACAGGAAAGCAAAAATTCATCATGACGACCATCAGCTTCGTTGCATTATGTGCAATGACAAACCATGTTTCGTCTGATTCTCTGTAAGATTCCGTGCTCCACTCTGATGGTATCAAACGCTAAAAAGATGCACCCAGTCAGATCAAGTACGGTTCCTGTGTTGAGTACACAAGGGACTTTACATAAACCCAGCGGAAAAACTCACGAGTCGTGAGTTCAGTGGAGCGTATGGGCCAATGGACTGCAATGGACAGGGCATCCCCTGCCAGATACACCCTACCTGAAGTTGCCTGTGAGATATACCTTGCACCTTTGAAACGATCTGGTGAGATGTGTGGTCTAGTGAGATGATCTACAAGAATTCTATCCCAAATCTTCGCTGAGAATCTCAACTGGTAACTTCTCGTACAGGTAGTGTGTGGTTTTCAACAACCCAGTGGTGGCTGCAAAAACTTCTTTGAGACATGTCCAAAAGAACGGATACTACACAGGATCGGCAGCAGTGGTGCATATTATGTAAATTGAAGGGGGAGGTGGGGGGGGAGAAAGGAAAGAAAGAAGAAGAAGAAGCTAATATCAGCTGCATCGGGACTTGGTGTGGACGAGTGAAAATGTGTACCGGACCGTGACTCGAACGTGGGATCTCCTGCTTACTAGGCAATTGCCACCACTGAAACACATGGACGCAGTGTTTATTGCAAACGCGCGGACCATCTCGGCATGAAGCCTCGATGGGTTATGAATCGACAACCATCAGTGCAGATTCACATTTACGTTCAACCTCCGGCGAGAATCTGAAATTAGCAAGCATGGAGGCATGGGTTGGGACTGCGGATATTGGAAATTGGAGTCGGCTGGGGAGCGTGCCAAGATAGTCTGCACATTTGTGGCATAGGTTAATGCAACTGCCTAGTAAGCAGAAGATCCCAAGTTCGAGTCCCAGTCCGGCACACATTTACACTTGTTGCCACTGATTCCGCACAAAGCCCCATTGGAGCTGATATTATTAGTTCCTTTCTTCCCCCCCCCCCCCCCCGCCGCCCTCCTCATTCAATTTATATAATATATATCACAGCTGCAGCTGCAGATCCCATGTGGTACTTGTTGCTTCAGACATGTCCAAAAGAACAGACACCATGCATTCATATAATTGATTCGCCTCGATGGGCAATGATTCCAGAACCTTCAGAGCGGATGCACAGTTACGTTCGACTTCCAGCAGGAATCTAATATTAGCAGGCATGGAGGATATGGACAGGGAATGCGGATAGGTGGTGCTAGGTGGAATTAGGGGTCGGCGGGGAGCGTACTGAGACAGTCTGCCCACTTGCGACAGACACTGTGTCAGGGTGGCGCACGGTTAACGCCAAGTAAGCAGGAGATCCTGCCTTTGAATCCTGGTCCGACACACATTTTCACTCGTCGCTGCTGACTCCACACAACGTCCTGAAACAGGCGATATCATTATTACCTTCCCTTTCCTTTCGTTTCTCCCCTCTTCCCCTTCAATTTACATAATAATAGTTTCCTTATAACAAAACATTCAAATTTACATCCTCTGCCGGCCGGAGTGGCCGAGCGGTTCTAGGCGCTACAGTCTGGAATCACGCGACCGCTACGGTCGCATGTTCGAATCCTGCCTCGGGCATGGATGTGTGTGATGTCCTTAGGTTAGTCAGGTTTAAGTAGTTCTCAGTTCTAGGGGACTGATGACCTCAGAGGGTTAAGTCCTATAGCGCTCAGAGCCATTTGAACCATTTTTTTAATTTCTCTGCAAACTCTCCAGTTTTTAAAACGTCTTTTTGTAGCACTCAGTATGTACACAAGGTGTCCAGCGAGGAATGCTCAATATTCAAGGATATTATGGGAACCATTATTTGAAACAAAAAACTCCATGTGCACATGGACGCACTCAGGTTTTTTTCTGAGATACAAAGGGCGTGCAATAAGTAATGCAACATCCTTTTTTCTCGTCCACTTTCGGTTGAAAAAAATACGAAATTTATTGTGGGACATTGTGGAGTATTTCCGCTTCACCCCCGATAGTTTCATGATGTTCCGATAGGTGGGGGTGCTATAGGTAGAGTTAAAAATGGCGTCCTTAACGGAGATCCGTTCCAAGCCCAGAAATGCCACTGAGTTTCTTTTGGCGGAAAACCAGAGCATCGCAGATAATCATAGGTGCTTGCAGAATGTCTACGGAGACCTGGCAGTGAACAAAAGCACGGTAAATCGTTGGGTGAGGCGTCTGTCATCATCGCAACAAGGTCGAGCAAACGTGTCCGATCTCCCACGTGCCGGCCGGCCGCACACATCTATGACTCATGCAATATTGGAACGTGCGGACACTCTCATTAGAGTTGATCGACGGATTACAATCAGATACCTCGCTGCACAATTGGACGTCTCTGTTGGTAATGCTGGTACACTCGCCCAATAGTTCAGAAACTCAAAGGTATGTGCATGGTGGGTTCCTCGCCGCCTAACGGAAGACCATAGAGAGCAACGAAGGACCATCTGTGCGGAATTGCTTGTGCGTTACAAGGCTCATCGTGATAATTTTTTGTCAAACATAGGACAGGGGATGAAACATGCGTTATCACTTCAAACAGAAAACAAAACAGCAATTCATGGAGTGACGCCACACCACCTCTCCTCCGAAGAGAAGGTTTCAAAACCGCATCGTCAGCCGGTAAAGTCATGGAGACGGTCTTCTGGGACTCTGAAGGGGTTACTGTTTGATTTCCTTCCTCAAAGTGCAACGATCAGCTATGAAGTGTATTGTGCTACCATCAGAAAATTGGAGAAATGACTTCGGCGTGTTCCTCGAAAAAAAAATGCAAACGAACTTCTCCTTCTCCATGACAACGCAAAACCTCACACAAGTCTGCGCACCGGAGAAAAGCTCAGAAAACTTCATCGGACTGTTTTTCCTAATCCACCCCATAGCCAGGATCTCGTATCTTGCGAATTCCATCTGTTTGGTTCAATCAAGAATGCACTCCGCGGAAAGCAGTACGTGGATGAGGAGGAGGCTATTGATGCAGCAAGATGTTGGCCCTGAGCACTATGGGACTTAACTTCTGAGGTCATCAGTCCCCTAGAACTTAGAACTACTTAAACCTAACTAACCTAAGCACGTCACACACATCCATGCCCGAGGCAGGATTCGAACCAGCGACCGTAGCGGTCGCGCGGTTCCAGACTGTAGCGCCTAGAACCAAGATGTTGGCTCCGACATCGACCAGTGGAGTGGTACCATGCTGGCATAGAGCCCCTGCCAGTTAAGTGGATTATGTTGAAAAATAGATTTTTGTCTCCAAAAGAGTGGGGAATAATACGGTGTATTAGAATCCTAAATAAATCGCCTTTAATATACATTGTTATTTATATTCCGTATTATTCGATACAGAAAAATGATCATTAACGAGGATTCTTACGTACCCATACTATAGAGCGGTTCCAGATTAGTGTTGTGCTTTGTCTGATTTATCTGTATGTGTTAATGTGGACAATAAAACACCAAGAACAACCAGTACTCTAGCAGTGACAGCACTGTCCTGGCCCACGCTATCACCGCTATGCAGCAGCTGGCTGTTTGTGTTTTACTGCCGCTGCTGATACATATACTTAAACAACTTCGCGTTACCTTAAATTGGACCGCTGTAACGAATGGACACGTAACATTTCGCTTACAAAAATCATGTTTCTGTATCGAATAGGACAGAAAATAAATAACAGCGTGCAGTCAGTGACAAACTTCCCGAGACCACTCATCTTATCGTTAGGCTCAACTGCATACATTTACTGACTCTTACACAGCATAACATGCAAGGAGACGAAGCACTACCAACATAGTGTCTACAGGCGTGAAGTCGGAAAACTATCCGCGCATTGTAATTCTTCATGCTTTCCCGGCGACCTGTTGACATCTTGGATATTCGGGAGTCCAGCCGGATGTTCACGTCGTTCTCGCACGATATTTCGACAGCGTGCCTCGCTGTCTTCTTCAGGTGCTACCTGAGACTGGTCCTTGGGTCGATCGAGTACAGCGTTTATGCCTGGGAGGAGCTGGGCGTTCCCTAATCGGTCCGCGCCGAGTCTAGTGTTCCATCTGTGGTTCGCACCCGCCAGACTCGGCTTTAACGGACCCCTCCAGTCGCTCGCAGATGTTCCGACTGCCGTCGGCGCCCGTTTTGGCCGTCCTCAACAGCCGAGTCTGGCGGGCGCGGACCGCAGATGGAACACTCGACTAGGCGCGGACTCGATCGACCCAAGGACCAGTTTCAGGTAGCACCTGAAGAAGACAGCGAGGCACGCTGTTGAAATATCGTGCGAGAACGACGCGAACATCCGGCTGGATTCCCGAATATCCAAGTTATCCGAGCATTGTCAAACTGTTTTGCAAAATGTGCGACACTATCTTACTGTTGATCAATTAATCTCTTATGTTGATATGTTGTGTTCAATAAATATCCCAGATCGTCATAAATTAGCAGTCTGTGTCTACATTCAGTCAACACTCATAGAGCAGTAGCATTACTGGAAGGACTACCACGAAAGTACGAAAGTTTACCATTGGGGTGGATTCATAAGGAAATGTAGTTAATAAAGTATTCAGCGTCACAAGAGGCGCGCCGACTACCAGCACGTTGATTGGCAGCAGAAATACCTAATAAAGGCCGATGCATTTTATTCGCATTTCTGTAACTGTGATTTGGGTGGTTACGAATAATATCCAGATACACAGACTCAAACTCAAACATGATAAATACGAGGTGCATTCAAGTTCTAAGGTCTCCGATTTTTTTTCTAATTAACTACTCACCCGAAATCGATGAAACTGGCGTCACTTCTCGACGTAATCGCCCTGCAGACGTACACATTTTTCACAACGCTGACGACATGACTCCATGGCAGCGGCGAAGGCTTCTTTAGGAGTCTGTTTCGACCACTGGAAAATCGCTGAGGCAATAGCAGCACGGCTGGTGAATGTGCGGCCACGGAGAGTGTCTTTCATTGTTGGAAAAAGCCAAAAGTCACTAGGAGCCAGGTCAGGTGAGTAGGGAGCATGAGGAATCACTTCAAAGTTGTTATCACGAAGAAACTGTTGCGTAACGTTAGCTCGATGTGCGGGTGCGTTGTCTTGGTGAAACAGCACACGTGCAGCCCTTCCCGGACGTTTTTGTTGCAGTGCAGGAAGGAATTTGTTCTTCAAAACATTTTCGTAGGATGCACCTGTTACCGTAGTGCCCTTTGGAACGCAATGGGTAAGGATTACGCCCTCGCTGTCCCAGAACATGGACACCATCATTTTTTCAGCACTGGCGGTTACCCGAAATTTTTTTGGTGGCGGTGAATCTGTGTGCTTCCATTGGGCTGACTGGCGCTTTGTTTCTGGATTGAAAAATGGCATCCACGTCTCATCCATTGTCACAACCGACGAAAAGAAAGTCCCATTCATGTTGTCGTTGCGCATCAACATTGCTTGGCAACATGCCACACGGGCAGCCATGTGGTCGTCCGTCAGCATTCGTGGCACCCACCTGGATGACACTTTTCGCATTTTCAGGTCGTCATGCAGGATTGTGTGCACAGAACCCACAGAATGCCAACTCTGGAGGCGATCTGTTCAACAGTCATTCGGCGATCCCCCAAAACAATTCTCTCCACTTTCTCGATCATGTCGTCAGACCGGCTTGTGCGAGGCCGAGGTTGTTTCGGTTTGTTGTCACACGATGCTCTGCCTTCATTAAACTGTCGCGCCCACGAACGCACTTTCGACACATCCATAACTCCATCACCACATGTCTCCTTCAACTGTCGATGAATTTCAATTGGTTTCACACAACGCAAATTCAGAAAACGAATGATTGCACGCAGTTCAAGTAAGGAAAACGTCGCCATTTTAAGTATTTAAAACAGTTCTCATTCTCACCGCTGGCGGTGAAATTCCATCTGCCGTACGGTGCTGCCATCTCTGGGACGTATTGACAATGAACGCAGCCTCATTTTAAAAGAATGCGCATGTTTCTATCTCTTTCCAGTTCGGAGAAAAAAAATCGGCGGCCTTAGAACTTGAATGCACCTCATACAGAGCAGAGGAAATTATTCTGGTGGCTCTCGTTTTCAGTAGTTGTCATAGCTATTTTTGTTTTCCTGTCTTACACAAACGGAAAATAAAAAAAATCATTCAACGGAAGCGACTCAGTTTTTTGAATCACCAGGCGCTATTAACATTATGAGTAAATAACATTCATTTTAATATTATATATTTGAAAACGGTTTTCCTTATGAATACTTTCATTGGCGCCACCTCTCATAGAGAATAACACAAATGAAAAGCGAGAGGGTACTACTTAACCACAATATTACTGCAAGTGGCCTTTATCCGATACACGCGGGGACGTTACAGTACACAATTTCACTGGTGACTAAGGAAGACACATCGCCCTGTTAGTGCTTTCAGGTGAACTGTGCATATACTCTCAACCCCGGTTACACGTTGACTCACAATAAGCGGACTGAATCGCCCTCATCGCCAGGTCCAGTATCAATGTGCTCGACTAATACATCCATGCATTTGTGACCAGAAACTTTAAAAATATACGCGGCAGGGCGCACTCATTCTCTTGTGACAAAAGACAGGCGCGGACGATCTGGGGCGAGTGTTTTGTAGATGAGGAGGCGTGGAGGCCGAGCCTGGCGGAGCTTCATAGCTACATGAGTATCATAGTGTCATCAATAGATGGCGGCACCCCCTGAGCCTCAGCGATTCCACTGGCGTGAAACATAGGGAAGTAACCGCCGTGGCTGCACTGAGTGCCCAGAATCAGTATCAAATAAGATCAAATCCAATAAAACCTGAACACACCTAATTACAGACAAACCAATAACATGGCTATAAAGACAAAATTAAAACAGGTGCTTGGGTGAAAACGCGCCCTCGATCCGAAGAGTAGTTTTTAAGATGTTTCATGTTAAATGTTTCATGTACAAAATTAACGTTGAAAATTAATATCTCGACAACACCATAAGCGATTATCAAAAACGGAGTGTCTACAGAAGGGTCTCATTGAGCAAATTTTTTTTTTAACAAACGTTACCTGTTTTGAATTCTTAGCCAGAAATTTCATTCTACGTGTAGTTTAATCATACAAAGTAGAGGCAGCATTACTACATAGACATAGATATGAAAGTATGAAGGTACTTATATTTAATTGTTTCTATATATATTAGTAACGATACATAATAAACTAGTGGTTACCTGAACCGAATCATTATCTGTGAACAAATGATTCTACCTGGAGGAAAACGAAGCACAGATAAGGGCAGCTAAGGAAAATTACATAGTAACTGATATGTGACACATATATACAAAATTAAATATATAGTTTTTAAGTACGTTGCCGAAGCTGGAAGTATTTTCCCCGATTTCTATGACCCTCAGCTTTTTAGTTAAGCAAGAGCCGATGAGCTTCAAAGCGTTATGACGCCTTTCCATTATCCCCTAAAATGAATTCGGTGCCGTAATATTTGACATAACACTCTGTTTTAACAATTACACTTCGATATTTCTCATATAAATGTTGTTATTCCCTAGAGGCACCGTTAGTGTGAAGCAAACGGAAAATAAACTACGAGTAAAATGATCAGCTGTGAGGTACAGCATAGTAATTCTGTCCTATGCCCGCCCGGTTGGCCGTGCGGTCTAACGCACGGGTTTCCGGACTGGGAAGGAGCGCCCAGTCCCCGGCACGAATCCGCCCGGCGGACTTGTGTCGAGGTCCGGCGAACCGGCCAGTCTGTGGATGGTTTTTAGGCGGTTTTCCATCTGCCTCGGCGAATGCGGGCTGGTTCCCCTTATTCCGCCTCAGTTACACTATGTCGGCGATTGCTGCGCAAACAAGTTCTCCACGTACGCGTACACCACCATTACTCTACCACGCAAACATAGGTGTTACACTAGTCTGATGTGAGACGTTCCCTGGGGGGTCCACCGGGGGCCGAACCGCACAATAACCCTGGGTTCGGTGTGGGGCGGCGGAGGGGTGAAGTGGACTACGGTAGACGTCGTGGTGTTGTGGACCACTGCGGCTGCGGCGGGGACGGAGTCTCTCCATCGTTTCTAGGTCCCCAGTTAACATACAATACAATTCTGTCCTCTTAAGTTGTCCGAAAACTGAAAAGCTTGTTCATCAGGCGCTTTCCCCTTTTATTGACAAAGCGTCACTTGCAGTTATATTGTAATCATTGCGAGGAAAGACACTTTTAGTCCATTTAATTTTTGTAGAATGAAAGAAAGTTTTGCTTAAGAACGACATATTCGAGGCAGTACTGTTTTCACTTTTTGTTCCTTGTATCATATTCTCATCACACCTGCTTCTCCTTTCATGTTATCAAAAACTCAAATCGCACTGCAATCACTCACTATTTTTCAGTCATTGCGAAATAGTTTCTTGCACGGTTTGCTTGTCTGGTTGGAAACTACATGCTATTCACAGCCTACGAAACTTCATTGTTAATCTCCGCGTTTTGACATCAGTATTATGTTGTCTTTTCATTTGTGTTACTATGTATTAGAGGAGATGCCACTGAAAGCATTCATAATGAAAAATGTATTCGTGTATATAATTTTAAAATGAATGTTATTTATTCATAATGTTAGTAGTGTCTGGCTATACTAAAAAGCGAGTGGTTTCAAATGAATGGGCTTTTTAGTTTGCAGCTTGCTTAAGACAGAAAAACAAAAATAGCTACTGAAGAAGAAGGCCTCCCAAATACACTGACGAAAAAAAAAAAAAAAATCACAACACCAAGAAGGAGTTGTGAGGCATGAACGAAAGTTGATAGGCTTGCTTTTACATCCAACTAATGATGTCTATTCAGATTTCGCGCCAGCCGCATAACAGTGGCGCTAGTAGCGCTACTATGAGGATACAGATCAGGTTTGCTTCAAATACACGCTGTAACGGTAGTTGTGTGCGAATGTGTATGAATTCCTAAGGGACCAAACTGCTGAGGTCATCGGTCCCTAGACTTACACACTACTTAAACTAACTTGTGCTAAGAGCAATACATACACCCATTCCCGAGGGAGGACTCGACCCTTGGGCGGGAGAGGCCGCGCAATCCGTGACATGGTACTTCGAACTGCTCGGCCACCCCGCGCGGCGTAACGGTAGTGAGCTTTAGTTACCTTAGACAATGGACATGGTGAGTTGAAATTAGTCAAGAATGCTTTAAGGAGACATAGAGGCCATTATCAACACCTCACTGAGCTTGCACGAGGTCGTGTAATAGGGTTATAAGAAGCTGGATGTTCTTCCTGCAATATTGTAGAAAGACTTGGCAGAAATGTAGTCACTGTACGTGAGTGCTGGCAGCGGCGGCCACGAGAATGTATGTTCGCAAGGTGACCAGGCTCTGGACTACCATGTTGCACTACCGTGAAGAAAGACGATCGTGATCGGCTTATGTCTCTGGCGCATCGTACTGCATCGGCAGCAGCAATTTGAGCAGCAGTTGGCATCACAGTGACACATCGAACTGTTACTGTCAAGGACAGCTCCGAGCCAGACGTCCTGCTGCGTATATTCCACTGACCCCAAACCACTGCCATTTGCGACTTCAGGAGTGTCAAGTGAGAGCTCATTGGATGGAATGTTGGACGTCTGTTGTGTTATCTGATGAAAGCTGTTTCTGCCAGGGTGCCAGTGACGGCCGTGTGTTGGTTAGGAGGAGACCAGTTGAGGTTCTGCAAACAACCTGTCTGCGTGCTACACACACTGGACCTACACATGGAATTATGGTCTGGAGAGCAATTTCGTATGACAGCAGGCCCACTCTCGTGGATATCCCACGCAAGAGGACTGCAAATACACTCCTGGAAATTGAAATAAGAACACCGTGAATTCATTGTCCCAGGAAGGGGAAACTTTATTGACACATTCCTGGGGTCAGATACATCACATGATCACACTGACAGAACCACAGGCACATAGACACAGGTAACAGAGCATGCACAATGTCAGCACTAGTACAGTGTATATCATCCTTTCGCAGCAATGCAGGCTGCTGTTCTCCCATGGAGACGATCGTAGAGATGCTGGATGTAGTCCTGTGGAACGGCTTGCCATGCCATTTCCACCTGGCGCCTCAGTTGGACCAGCGTTCGTGCTGGACGTGCAGACCGCGTGAGACGACGCTTCATCCAGTCCCTAACACGCTCAATGGGGGACAGATCCGGAGATCTTGCTGGCCAGGGTAGTTGACTTACACCTTCTAGAGCACGTTGGGTGGCACGGGATACATGCGGACGTGCATTGTCCTGTTGGAACAGCAAGTTCCCTTGCCGGTCTAGGAATGGTAGAACGATGGGTTCGATGACGGTTTGGATGTACCGTGCACTATTCAGTGTCCCCTCGACGATCACCAGTGGTGTACGGCCAGTGTAGGAGATCGCTCCCCACACCATGATGAAGGGTGTTGGCCCTGTGTGCCTCGGTCGTATGCAGTCCTGATTGTGGCGCTCACCTGCACGGCGCCAAACACGCATACGACCATCATTGGCACCAAGGCAGAAGCGACTCTCATCGCTGAAGACGACACGTCTCCATTCGTCCCTCCATTCACGCCTGTCGCGACACCACTGGAGGCGGGCTGCACGATGTTGGGGCGTGAGCGGAAGACGGCCTAACGGTGTGCGGGACCGTAGCCCAGCTTCATGGAGACGGTTGCGAATGGTCCTCGCCGATACCCCAGGAGCAACAGTGTCCCTAATTTGCTGGGAAGTGGCGGTGCGGTCCCCTACGGCACTGCGTAGGATCCTACGGTCTTGGCGTGCATCCGTGCGTCGCTGCGGTCCGGTCCCAGGTCGACGGGCACGTGCACCTTCCGCCGACCACTGGCGACAACATCGATGTACTGTGGAGACCTCACGCCCCACGTGTTGAGCAATTCGGCGGTACGTCCACCCGGCCTCCGGCATGCCCACTATACGCCCTCGCTCAAAGTCCGTCAACTGCACATACGGTTCACGTCCACGCTGTTGCGGCATGCTACCAGTGTTAAAGACTGCGATAGAGCTCCGTATGCCACGGCAAACTGGCTGACACTGACGGCGGCGGTGCACAAATGCTGCGCAGCTAGCGCCATTCGACGGCCAACACTGCGGTTCCTGGTGTGTCCGCTGTGCCGTGCGTGTGATCATTGCTTGTACAGCCCTCTCGCAGTGTCCGGAGCAAGTATGGTGGGTCTGACACACCGGTGTCAATGTGTTCTTTTTTCCATTTCCAGGAGTGTATATATGCCAATCTTGTGATTCGGCCCGTTGTGTTGTCATTCATGAACAGCATTCCAGAGAGTGTTTCCCAACATAATAATGCTCGTCCGCATATCGCTGATGTAACCCAACATGCTCTGCGGAGTGTCGACATTTTGCCTTGGCCTGCTCGATCACTAGATCATCAGATCACTTGCATTCAACATTCTGGCGGTTACACCTGTTACTAATGTACCAGCAGTTCACATTTACAATGGCTTATCTCGCATTTACATTAACAACGTTAATGCTGCAATGTTAATCACTTAAATATGTTACCTAAACAAATACAGGGTGTTACAAAAAGGTACGGCCAAACTTTCAGGAAACATTCCTCACACACAAATAAAGAAAAGATGTTATGTGAGCATGTGTCCGGAAACACTTAATTTCCATGTTAGAGCTCATTTTAGTTTCGTCAGTATGTACTGTACATCCTCGATTCACCGCCGGTTGGCCTAATTGAAGGAAGGTAATGTTGACTTCGGTGCTTGTGTTGACATGCGACTCATTGCTCTACAGTACTAGCATCAAGCACATCAGTACGTAGCATCAACAGGTTAGTGTTCATCACGAACGTGGTTTTGCAGTCAGTGCAATGTTTACAAATGCGGAGTTGGCAGATGCCCATTTGATGTATGGATTAGCACGGGGCAATAGCCGTGGCGCTGTACGTTGGTATCGAGACAGATTTCCAGAACGAAGGTGTCCCGACAGGAAGACGTTCGAAGCAATTGATCGGCGTCTTAGGGAGCACGGAACATTCCAGCCTATGACTCGTGACTGGGGAAGACCTAGAACGACGAGGACATCTGCAATGGACGAGGCAATTTTTCGTGCAGTTGACGATAACCCTAATGTCAGCGTAAGAGAAGTTGCTGCTGTACAAGGTAACGTTGACCACGTGACTGTATGGAGAGTGCTACGGGAGAACCAGTTGTTTCCGTACCATGTACAGCGTGTGCAGGCACTATCAGCAGCTGATTAGCCTCCACGGATACACTTCTGCGAATGGTTCATCCAACAATGTGTCAATGCTCATTTCAGTGCAAATGTTCTCTTTACGGATAAGGCTTCATTTCAACGTGATCAAATTGTAAATTTTCACAATAAACATGTGTGGGCTGACGAGAATCCGCACGCAATTGTGCAATCACGTCATCAACACAGATTTTCTGTGAACGTTTGGGCAGGCATTGTTGGTGATGTCTTGATTGGGCCCCATGTTCTTCCACCTACGCTCAGTCGAGCATGTTATCATGATTTCATACGGGATACTCTACCTGTGCTGATAGAACATGTGCCTTTACAAGTACGACACAACATGTGGTTCATGCACGCTGGAGCTCCTGCACATTTCAGTCCAAGTGTTCGTACGCTTCTCAACAACAGATTCGGTGACCGATGGATTGGTAGAGGCGGACAAATTCCACGGCCTCCACGCTCTCCTGACCTCAACCCTCTTGACTTTCATTTATGGGGGCATTTGAAAGCTCTTGTCTACGCAACCCCGGTACCTAATGTTTAGACTCTTCGTGATCGTATTGTGGACGGCCGTGATACAATACGCCATTCTCCAGGGCTGCATCAGCGCATCAGGGATTCCATGCGACGGAG
Organism: Schistocerca piceifrons; assembly: GCF_021461385.2. Lineage (NCBI taxonomy): Eukaryota > Metazoa > Arthropoda > Insecta > Orthoptera > Acrididae > Schistocerca > Schistocerca piceifrons. Next base: position 37,513,332 of record NC_060149.1, on the reverse strand, counting down.
GGTAGATGCATGTATCCTCGCTAACGGAGGACATTTTGAACATTTCCTGTAACAAAGTGTTTGAAGTCACGCTGGTACGTTCTGTTGCTGTGTGTTTCCATTCCATGATTAATGTGATTTGAAGAGAAGTAACAAAATGAGCTCTAACATGGAAAGTAAGCGTTTCCGGACACATGTCCACATAACATATTTTCTTTCTTTGTGTGTGAGGAATGTTTCCTGAAAGTTTGGCCGTACCTTTTTGTAACACCCTGTATATTCCCAAAATTTTATTACTCTAATTATTTTTTGCTGTTGCGATTTTTTTCCTCCAGCGTAATTTCCCTTGCTCTTTCTTTATGATGTTCGAGTTGCAGTCTGTGCATCTCGATATTATTCGAACTACACTTTACACCCAAAACATAGTTACTGATGTGCGAATGAAACTCTTTGCTCTCTACTAGGTATTTCTGCTCCCAGTCAGCATTGTGGCAGCCATAACCGCATCGTCCACAATGTAAGAACTTCCCCAGTTCTATCCAGTTCATGAAACACATTGGCTGAGCAAACGTTTTCTGTCTTTCGCAAGTCTAATGGAGAACTGACAACACTGCAGACTACATTTGGCATCTATGTGAGTATCGACCACCCTTTTAAATTGAGTAGATATTTTCTTGCCTTTTATATTAAATATTCTGAGTGATTTCATGTACAGAATGACGTAGAGGAATCAAATTTATGTTTTTGGGTCCAGAAGGCTCATTCCAATAAAAACTGCAACTTACATCACCATTTCCGTTGCTAATGCTCCATCTTAGCCAGTGGCACAACAAGAGAGAGATTTGTGTGCTACAGATACATGCTGCCTGAGTGGTAGAGCGTTCGCTTGTCAAGGTACGATTGTTAGTTTCTGGTTATAATCTCTCTGGGGACAACATTTTTATGTCTTTTGTTAAAGAGTCACTGGCACGTATTTAAAAAATTAGTTAAGAATTCTTAAGGGAACTTCCCCTCAATAAGTTTTGTAGCTAGATCCTCTAGATCTAAAGACTGTAACATTACGCGTATGCAGGGGAGCGATTTGGCCACCTGGAGGCGCGCCGCAGCAGGTCCGACTAGGCGACCGGTACGACAGAGTCCAGGTAGAGAAACGAGCAGAGTCGCCAGAAATGAGTAAATCCCAACTCTGGAAATTTTGATGACTGTAGAACGCATAGATTTTGTGGAGGCGATGCACGAAATATGGCCAAGTGCCAGAAAAGCTGAAAGATGGTTTCTTACATTTCTTTGAGAATCTATAACCCTTCTAATACCGTGGGGACTGTAGTGACCCAGAGCCTAATTTTATCTAAAATAAACCTTGTTGTGTATTCCTCAAAATTATGAAAAAATCGGAGTTTTACTGAAATAAGTCATAGTTTCATAACGCATTAATAAAACTTTTTAAAGATATTTAGTTTTGCAGAAAATCATAATAGGGCCACTGTAGATCACTGGGGTCATATCCGCCCCCACTTCTCTTTGGGTTTTATGATACATTAATGTTGTTTGACAATCTATAATTGTTGCCGCATTTGCTTTGTTACATTCTTGGAAATATTGTTGGAAAGTGCACTTGTTGACAGGAGTTCATATACCGTCAGTTATTTGTTGTATGCCTGTGGTGACTAGGACCGTGTCAGCTGCATTTAGTTGAAAATGACTCGTCACCTTTCCGAAAAGGAAGTCCTGGAAATATTACTGGAAGATAATCCTCTCTCGGGAGAATTAAATAATGATACATATTCTGATGTCTCACGTAGTGATGGAGTAATAGACATCTTAGAAGAGAATATTCCTGAAGCAGAAGGAAGTTGGGAAGAACTGGGTACTGCAGACGCCTGTAAAGGGACTGACACATATTTCCGAGTTTTTTTTAAAGGTAAGTACTTATGACATTTTAAATTACTATATACGTGTCGTAGGGTCTAGTTCCACGATATATAGTTTCTATGTCTTTGATCTAAGTCAAAAAACAAAGAAGTAGTGTGGTACCACCACGAGTTGAGAAGAACTTGTGGAAGAGACGAAAGATGCAACATAATGCTAGTAAGGCCAGGCCCAATAAAATTTACAGCGAAAAATGTGAATACTGTAGGATCAGCTTTTCAGTTGTTTCTTAGGAAGAACATAGTTGACGAAATACCAAAGTGGACTACAAAGAGGGAAGTCTTGTTTACAGTAGCAGATGGACACCAATAAATGCCGCTGAGCTGAAAAGCTCTATCGGTATCTTGATCCCAAGAGGTGCTTGCAAGGCCCATAATGAAGCGATTATACATCTATGGAAGAAAGAGAATGGTAGTCTCATTTCATGTCCATTATAATTATCCGGGCTGTTATGCCGTGGTCGGTTGATGAATTCTGTGTCAGTTCTCAACGTTTCGTCCTCGTCTGCGGGGGACATCTTCAAGGGGGTCTGTAACTCGATGGAAGGTCCAACACACCCACTGGCTCGCTACTGAGTTTCAGTGAAACAATGACTAGTAAACGTTTTATCCATATTTCAAGATGCATCCGATTTGACGACGCAGGTGCGACGTCGCAATCGTGCACTTGACAAACTTGAACCCATCAGAGAAAGGTACGAAATGTGGGTAAAGACATTTCAAGACGCTTATATTTCTCACAGCAACTTAGGAATTGACGAACAATTTCTGACATTTCTTGGTATATGTCCTTTTGGGCTATATATTCCTTCAAAACAGGAAAATGTGGCTTGCAGTTATGTACCGTATGTAATAATGCAAAATTTTACGTTCTCAATCTGCAGGTTTACGCTTATCGATAAGAAAATGAGTCACGTGAAGCAGCAAGAGAGTTGCTTTAGATGTAATGATAGGCTTAGAAAACAGCAGCAGTAATGTAACAGCTGATAATTTTTTCACAAGCCTTAGTCTGATGAGAGTATTTTTGAAAATCGATCTCACACTTTTAGGAACAAATAGAAGAAATAAAGAAGAACTGCCAGAAGCTTTTAATGAGACCAAAGGTCGAGTAAAAGATTCATCCATTTTTAAATTCTAACAGCACGTAAAAATTGGTTTGTAGTGTCCAAAAGAGGGCAAAGTTGTAACTTTGCTCAGTACAGTGCATTCAAGGAATTCAAGCCAATAACGATACTAGACTATATCAAAACAAAAGTCAGGAGCGAGTATAATGGACAAGCTGGTGAGAACGTACACTAAAAAGAGGTTGAGCAGAACGTGACCACTGACATTATTTTATAACATGACTGATATTACTGCAATGAATGCATTTATAGTATGGCTGCATCTTACACCAGGCTGGACAGAACGAAGTAACTACAAGAGGTGGTCATTCCTCATAGAACTAGGAAAGCAGCTCATTGGCATAAACCTAAACAGTATTAGTTTCCCAGTACTTTCACCAACCCCACAGACGAGAAAACGAGGACGGTATCCATTTTGCGAAAAATCTGTGGATATAAAATACAGTGATAAATGTTCAAAATGTGGATGTTCTGTAAAACCCACTCGACGATTTCTTGCCTTAAATCCAACGCCTCATAATTGTCACTTTGGAATTTGATCAAAAATATTTTTAGTTTCATCGCAGTCGTTTGAACCTTTTAGTGAAATAAATGATTCAAAATAATTTTGGACTTTCGTGTATGTTCGTTCCACTAGCATCAACTTTTAGAACGTGGACAGAATATAAGCAAAGTAATAATAATCGTAAGTTACTGAAATTATCCGTTATAAAAAATAGATGTCAGTGAGGTCACTAGTGATCCTAGTGGCACTCAGTGTAACAAAAAATATTCGGTATTAAGAGGGATACTAACTTTTAGATGAGTATTTCTGTCTGTATTATACACGATTATGGTAGGACAACTTTCCGTTTATTTGAGATTCCTTTCTCATAAGAACGTTAGTCATAATTCTCCGTCATCTGCATCAATTATAGATGTTAGAATAGAAGCCTTGTTATTAAATCATTTTCTCTTTTTTGTGTTTCTGTGTATTTTATTAATTCGCAATTGTAGCCATTGCATAGACTATTTGAGTGCAGGATCACAGCTACAGGTTATTATTTGCGGAGAATTAGCTGCGGGGCATGAAAGCAAACGAGCGCGCATCGACCCTATACTACATCGAGATATCTTTTTTTCAACAGAGCCGTGTATAGCCCAAGTATCTTAAGTTTAAGTGACCGCAAGTAGAGACCCAACTGGTCTGCTCATATGGGAAGCTGTTTAAAAGAAGAGCAGCCATACTAGCAGTAATCGTTAGGTACCGTCACAAGATGATGAAAATGGTTCCGATGGCTCTGAGCACTATGGGACTTTACATCTGAGGCCATCAATCCCATAGAACTTAGAACTACTTAAACGTAACTAACCTAAGGACATCACACACATCCATGCCCGAGGCAGGATTCGAACCTGTGACCGTAGCAGTCCCGCGGTTCCCGACTGAAGCGCCTAGAACCGCTCGGCCACCGTGGCCGGCGCAAGATGTTGAACTTACAGCATGGCACAATTGTTAACGACTGCTTTTTCTGACTCTGTCAGTGTGACGATTCGGATACTTTGTTTTATTAAAAAGGACATTTTTCGTAGTGTTATCATGATAAGTTGTAATTCATTTGTATTAGTAAGATGCTTACTAAATAGCGTTATTTCGATGGCTTACTGACCACAACATAAGAGATAAATCAATCTGCAACAGTATAGTACGTACATTATGTGAAACAATTTTACCATGTTCGGACAGTTTTTCGACTTTACAGCTGTAGACAATATGTATGATAGTACTTCGTTTTCCTTGTGTGTAATGGTGTGCAAGAGATAGTAAAACTGTGCAGTTGAGGATAACGATAAGCAGAAGCTTCTCGCAAATTATATAACCGATTATACATTGAAAGTGCTCTATGTCGGTAACTAGTTAGAATAATGCATATGTCCAAATGAAGATTTTTGCTTCAAATGGTCGTTCCTGTCATATCCCCCCATATTGACCATTCCTCATACGAAATGTACATGTGTATGGACAAGATGTTTTTAAAAATTTCAGTGAATGGTTCAAATGGCTCTGAGCACTATGGGACTCAACTGCTGTGGTTATCAGTCCCCTAGAACTTAGAACTACTTAAACCTAACTAACCTAAGGACATCACACACATCCATGCCCGAGGCAGGATTCGAACCTGCGACCGTAGCAGTCGCACGGTTCCGGACTGCGCGCCTAGAACCGCGAGACCACCGCGGCCGGCTCGGTGAATGGTCTCAGAGAAATTAAGGAAACACGAGTTACGAACAAAATGCCTTTACTGGCCTTCAAAATAATCACTGTTTGTTACAACACACGCCTGGCATCTGTGTAAAACCTAAACTAACCTAACCTAATCGAACCAAATGCCTTTTGTGGAATCGCTCAAAGCACCCTCGTCAAGTGTTGTTGGATATCAACAACGTCTGTGTGCTCAATTTATTCACTCAACGCAATGTGATCGTTGTTCCACAGCATCCTTATTTTCCGGATTCGGCGCCAGCAGACTTCTTTTTGTTTTCCTGCCTTAAATCAGTAATGAAAGGCTAGACGTTAGTAGACGTTGCTTGTGACCACGGCGCTTTGAGCTGTTCCACAAGAACCATTTGCTAACAGCTTACATCAGTATTACAGCCTATGTTACAAGCGTGTTGTAGCAAATGGTGATTACATTGAACGCCAATATAGGAATTTTGTTTGTAAGTGTCGTTTTCTTTATTTTCCCAACAAACTTTTCAGACGCACCTTATAAACATATGTATGATAATTGTCCCGCAGGAAACACGAATAACAGACTAAGACACACTGTATTATGGAAACTATCAAATTTTCAAGAGCAAGACAGATAATCGAGTCGACAGAAGTGCTCCATTTCTGGGCATGGCACTCATGGTGCATAAGAAGGCAATTAATTCAGTCAGACAAGTTACTCCTATTAATATCAGGCCAACGACAATGCGTATTCAGTGTGCAAATAAGAAATGCACTTTGGTCAACGTAAGCGCCTCCAGGAATGGAGATAACAAAAAAGAACCCCAATCAATAGAAAAATTCTGGGCAATATTAGAAGCTGTGATGGACGACATCACCGAAGACGACGTAAAAGATTGATAAGCGATTTCAACGCATAAATCAGCAGAGAAGAAATCACGAAAGAACTGTGGGAAAGTTTCTCGCGCGCAAATGTAGAAACAAAAATGATCTGAGGCTCATCGAACTATGCCAGTAGACTAAACTGAAGATCCCTTAGGAAATCCCCACGAGAACAGAAAACGTTGAAGTCACCTAAACAACAGATGAGAGGATTCCAGATAGACCTTGCAGCGATTTCCTACCCTGTCCAGAGATAGATCTACACTCCTGGAAATTGAAATAAGAACACCGTGAATTCATTGTCCCAGGAAGGGGAAACTTTATTGACACATTCCTGGGGTCAGATACATCACATGATCACACTGACAGAACCACAGGCACATAGACACAGGCAACAGAGCATGCACAATGTCGGCACTAGTACAGTGTATATCCACCTTTCGCAGCAATGCAGGCTGCTATTCTCCCATGGAGACGATCGTAGAGATGCTGGATGTAGTCCTGTGGAACGGCTTGCCATGCCATTTCCACCTGGCGCCTCAGTTGGACCAGCGTTCGTGCTGGACGTGCAGACGCGTGAGACGACGCTTCATCCAGTCCCAAACATGCTCAATGGGGGACAGATCCGGAGATCTTGCTGGCCAGGGTAGTTGACTTACACCTTCTAGAGCACGTTGGGTGGCACGGGATACATACGGACGTGCATTGTCCTGTTGGAACAGCAAGTTCCCTTGCCGGTCTAGGAATGGTAGAACGATGGGTTCGATGACGGTTTGGATGTACCGTGCACTATTCAGTGTCCCCTCTACGATCACCAGTGGTGTACGGCCAGTGTAGGAGATCGCTCCCCACACCATGATGCCGGGTGTTGGACCTGTGTGCCTCGGTCGTATGCAGTCCTGATTGTGGCGCTCACCTGCACGGCGCCAAACACGCATACGACCATCATTGGCACCAAGGCAGAAGCGACTCTCATCGCTGAAGACGACACGTCTCCATTCGTCCCTCCATTCACGCCTGTCGCGACACCACTGGAGGCGGGCTGCACGATGTTGGGGCGTGAGCGGAAGACGGCCTAACGGTGTGCGGGACCGTAGCCCAGCTTCATGGAGACGGTTGCGAATGGTCCTCGCCGATACCCCAGGAGCAACAGTGTCCCTAATTTGCTGGGAAGTGGCGGTGCGGTCCCCTACGGCACTGCGTAGGATCCTACGGTCTTGGCGTGCATCCGTGCGTCGCTGCGGTCCGGTCCCAGGTGGACGGGCACGTGCACCTTCCGCCGACCACTGGCGACAACATCGATGTACTGTGGAGACCTCACGCCCCACGTGTTGAGCAATTCGGCGGTACGTCCACCCGGCCTCCCGCATGCCCACTATACGCCCTCGCTCAAAGTCCGTCAACTGCACATACGGTTCACGTCCACGCTGTCGCGGCATGCTACCAGTGTTAAAGACTGCGATGGAGCTCCGTATGCCACGGCAAACTGGCTGACACTGACGGCGGCGGTGCACAAATGCTGCGCAGCTAGCGCCATTCGACGGCCAACATCGCGGTTCCTGGTGTGTCCGCTGTGCCGTGCGTGTGATCATTGCTTGTACAGCCCTCTCGCAGTGTCCGGAGCAAGTATGGTGGGTCTGACACACCGCTGTCAATGTGTTCTTTTTTCCATTTCCAGGAGTGTATGATATTCAAGTTCATAGAGGTTCGAATGTCGATTCAGACCACTTCCTAACTCGAATTAAAATCAATTTTGCGCAGGAGAAAATATACACATGGAGAAGTCGAACACGAAAAGATCATAGAATACAGCATAAAGCAAGAATGGAAAAGACAACAAGCAAACACATGGGACGAATTCCATAGAAATATCACACAGAAAGCAAAAGAACTGACACCGCGGGAAAAGAACACTAAGCACCCATGGTGGGACTCAGAATGTGAAAATGCATTAGAAATACGAAAGCAAGTTTACCAGTACGAAATCCTCGGAAAGCCTATATCGTTTTAACGAGTTCTGAAAACAGGCTGTAAAATTCGTTATGCAAACCAAGGGCAATTGCGTCAAGGTACAACTGGATTCTATAGAGCAAATCTTCCGCAACCAAAAAGCGACAGAATTCGAAAGGACCTTCGCAAGGAAGGTCCTCGGGTACACACCTCAAAACTACTGCTTCAAAAAACAAATAGGAAAACTCGCATTAACTAGTCAACTGAATTGTCTGGAACCGGCCAACTACTTTCCTGATCTCCTTCACTACCCTGAACCTGAAACAAGATTCCCAACACAGGACTGCACCTCCACTCACCGATAATCACTCCCACCAATGTGTGAAAAGATCCGAAAACATTTACTTGAATTAAAAAACGACAGGACGTTCGGTGAAGACGGTATCATCGCAGAACTACTAAAGAACTTCGGACCAAAGTCTTTACAGGAACTTACATAAATAATGACAACCATGTGACAAACAGAAAAACTTGTTGACGACTGGAAATTTGCGCTTATCCATCCGCTGCACCATAAACGAGATAGCGCGAATGTGAACTGCACAGGAATCTCCCTTCTACAAGTCCCCTAGAAAATTTTCTCGTCGTGCTTAGTCCTGAAAACACAAGAACAGTTAGCAAACAAAATTCATAAATACCAGGCAGTCTTCCACCCCGAACGTTCATGCACAGAACGAAAAGTCAATCTGAAAACTATTCTAAAACGTAAGGCTATCAGGAATATTCCAGTCTTAGACCCTCCACAGTCTCACAATACACAACTGCGTTAAAGACCATCTGACCACGAACGTCGGTCATTTCACCTTCTCAGTGCTACTTTACAACAGCGAGATCGTGTTCTCAACGTCTGTAATTTTTCCCTTTATTGTTATTTCATCCACGCTCGGCCCATGTGGGCGGGGAGGAGAGTAGGAGGGGGCTGGCAGCAGCGCAATCAGCCCACTCTTCAACCAGTATACATTATTTTCTCACTTAAGTGCTAAACATAAACAATTAAAGATGTTTAAATTACTTCAAAACCTGATGTTAATAGGAGAATATAAGAAATAGCATGGTTTAAAAACATCGAAAAAACAATGGACAGTTAAAACAGTTAAAAACAATTGAAAAAACTTGAGGAACACTAAACACCTTGAAAAACACTTGAAAAAAACTGACCGTTAAAAACGGAGCACTGCACACTTTCACTATGGCCCTGCTCTGAAACTGTAGATTGTTGATGAAAGGAAAGGTGGTTCTGGAGTTAGACAGGAGAGTGGTGCAACTGATGGTGAGATCAGAGGACTAGTAAGAGGTGATGACAAGACAGAGTGGCTGTGGTAGCCAGTAACTGGTATTGGGATTCATAAATTTGAAAGGAGAATGGCGTGGGGGTGACAGAGGAAGGGAACAGGAGGAGGTGTGGCATGTGGAGAGGATGAGGAGGGGACCCTTGTGGGTGGATAGGGTGGGGTGGGTTCAGAGTTGGTAGGCTGGGTGTATGGGGCAGAGTTCTTGATCCAGGAGAAGTAGATGGTTGAAATAGAGTATGTGCAGGTGGAGAGTTGGTGAGATGTGCAGTGAGATGGATGGCAGCACCCTATTAATTGAAAGGAGAGGGGACACAGTAGAATTTCTGGAGTCGAGTTTGCAGATGGTGTAGATTATTTGGAGAGGCTCAATGTGAGTGAGGAGTGGTGGGAATTTTAGTGATTTTAGCCCATTGTGGGCTTTCTGTTGGATGGTTAGTAGGTGAGACCTCCACGCTAGTTGCCAGTCAAAGGACAGCCCATCGTATTTTAGTATTTAGATAACTGGGTGGTGCAGTCGAAAATGGTGAGGTAGTAGAAGTGATGGAGACAGAAGATATGGGAGTGCTTCCTACAATTGTTGCCTGGGTTTTGGAGGGGTTAATGTTAATGAGCCATTGGCTACACCAGGAGATAAATTAACTGATGTGAATTTGGAGGGATCGTTAGGATTTCTGGGGCATAGAACAGACAGTGAGGAAAGCAGTATCATCAGCACATTGAAGGAGGTGGATGGGATAAGGTGACTGGGGCATATTGGCAGTGTATAAGAAGTAATGGAGAGGGGAGGAAATGGAAACTTTGGGAACTTCTGCAGTGGGATGGAAGGTACTGGAATTAGTGTTGTTAACAATGACGTAGGATGGGTGTCTGGAGAGGAAGAATACAATAAGGCAGACAGATTTGATTGGGAATTAATAAATCTGAAGTTTGAAATGCAGACTGTACTACGACATGCAGTTGCATGCTTTCTCTAGGTCAAGGAAGAGAAAGATGGTGATACTTCTTCTAGAAAATTAGATATTTGAAAAGACAATCACTGATGGAAGGTTTAAAATCAAATATTGGTACAGATTTGTGGGTGACATTATTTGTCTGGTAGATGAGCCAAATGAAAAAGTAGATGAACTCCACTCTAAAATAAAAAAAGCACACCAGAACATATAATTCACTTTTGAAAAAGAAAAAAAAATCAAATAAATTTTCTTGACATAAAAATAATAAAAGGAAATGGTAAACATCCATATAATATCTTCCGAAAAATAACAGCCACAAACACAGTAATACATTTCACATCTAATCATCCACACAACCAGAAGCTTGCAGCACTAAGACATATGCTATAGAGACTAAACAGGATCCCACTGCACAGGAGAAACTATGAAAAAGAAATGATACCATCATATAAATAGCTAGGAACAATGGGTATGACACACATGCAGTGCACAAACTCAATCAGAAAACAAAAACACAAATACGAAACAAGCACGACAAAACCAGACTACAAGATCACTCACAAGCTGCAAACTCACTATCACACTCAGCACACGCACACAATGACAAAATCACACAGAAAAGATGCCTATGGTACACTATGACTTACACACATAAATTAACACATCGAGTAGCAAACACACTAAAGAAACAGGGCTTCCAAATACCATATAAAACTGTGAAAACCCCCCAATCGAACAAGCCAACTTACAACAAAAATAATGGTTCAAATGGCTCTGAGCTCTATGGGACTTAACTTCTGAGGTCATCAGTCCCCTAGAACTTAGAACTGCTTAAACCTAACTAACCTAAGGACATCACACACACCCATGCCCGAGGCAGGATTCGAACCTGCGACCGTAGCGGTCACGCGGCTCCAGACTGTAGCGCCTAGAACCGCTCGGCCACACCGCCCGCCACCAACAACAAAGAGGGATAAATTCCATGGATCAGGTATACATAAACTTGTACGTCAAAGTTGTGATGCAGTATACATACACATTACATGTACGAATTTTAAAACATGGTACAAAGAGCACATGAGATGTTGAAAGTATGAAATAAACCATTCCACATTTGCAGAGCTTTTAAAACACCATAACCACCATCCCACAAACATGGAACAAGATATGAAAATAATCAAATACCTTATACAAATGCAAGAAAACTCCTACATCCAGAAAACCATTGCTGAAAACAAACACGTGATTAATGAGCAAACACACATCAGTTCAGATTTCCTACTACACTTAGTAAAAGAAATGATAAGATAAAAATCATCCCTCTTGCACATGCAGCCACGTTAAAAGAAATACATACCTTTCTCTCTCTCTCCCTCTTTCTCTCTCTCTTTCTTTCTTTCTCCCTTCTGATGTCACGCACACACACACACACACACACACACACACACACACACACACACGAACACGCACACACACACATACACACACAAGAAGTGTACCAAAACACACACCATTTTGTCTCTCTTTTTCTCTCTTTCTCTCTCTCTCTTTCTCTTTCTCTCACACACACACACACACACACACACACACACACACACACACACACACACACACACACGTATACATAAGCAGATCACAGATACCCCAAAAATTACACTCGAATGTTGGCAATAACATTCGGTCTTTGCAATAACATCCGACAGTCGTCAATGCAAACTAAAACATAGCATCAAAGGAAGTGTTCAGTTCCCAGTGCCGTGAAGTTTGCAAAACAAAAACAAATGGAAATTAGAAGAAGAATAACAGCACCAAAAATGAAAAAAAGCACAACATGTAGAACACCATCTACGGAATCTTTTATTATAATTTAAAATGTTACTACGCCATAGAAAAGCCAACCACCAGAACCGGTTATAACCTATATATATATATATATATATATATATATATATATATATATATATATATATATTCCTTGCAAGGTATCTTCAGTGGCCTGGAATATGCACGAAAACTAAATAGTAAAAATACGTACAAATATTCCAGGCCACTGAAGATACCTTGCAAGGAATAATGGCGAAACGCGTATGAAACGAAAGTTGTGTTTCATTCAGTTGTAGTTACACGATCAAAAAGTAAAAATTATCAATATACTGTAATATAGCATCATGCTTCATGCGTCAGTTTTAGTGCATGAACACCGAAAATGTAGTAAGCGATAAACTTTTATGCCTTTCATCATTACGTGTGGGTCGTCACCGAGAAAAAGTTTCATAAGGGCTCGAAATTACGTGCAAAGTTGTTGCAAGTCTCTTAAGTGCTGTCATGTCAAATACTGGATGACTAAGAGTTGGTATTCCCCGTAATGGCTGATACTGATTTTTCCCCCACCCCTACCCCTCTGATAGGTAGGTGGGTGTAACCGCCGCAGCGATTCCTTCCAGGTGGTACCTGATACGTGTGCCACGTTTCGAGTTTCGTAGGAGATAGGGAACATACATTTTTATTTTTTGGATATGTATTTGTTGTAAGAAAATCTATAGCTGATGATTATTTTTTCCACTTACACATTATATAAAAACATCTGACTAAAACACACACACACATTAGTTCGAGTTCTATGGGAGCTGAACCAGTGTTGCCACAGTAAAATAAATTGACGGAAAAAAATCGCAAAGTCAAGAAGAAGTTGTGTGACACATCGAAAGATGGTAGGCGTCCCTTAAGGTGACAAAGACGCCATTACCAACGCCTCATTGAGTCTGAACGAGCTCGTCTAATAGGACTACGATAAGCTGGATGGTCTTTCTGCGATACTGCAGAAAGTCTTGGCGGGAATGTAGCCACTGTACATGATTACTGGCAGCGGTGGTCACTGGAAGGTATGGTCGCAAGAAGACCGGGCTCTGGACGGCAATGTGGCACTGCCGAGAGGGAAGACCATCGTGCTCGGCTTATGACTCTGGCATACTGCATCTGCAGCAGCATTTTGAGCAGCAGTTTGCACCACAGTGGCACAATGAACTTTTACAAATCGGTTACTACAAGCTCAGCTCCGAGGCAGGCGCCCTGTAGCGTGCATTCCACTGACCCCAAATCGCTGCCATTTGTGGCTTCAGGGGCGTCAAGCGAGAGCTCATTGAAGGGCTAGGTCGACGTCTATTGTGTTTTGTGATGAAAACTACACTACTGGCCATTAAAATTGCTACACCAAGAACAAATGCAGATGATAAATGGGTATTCATTGGACAAATATATTACACTAGTACTGACATATGATTACATTTTCACGCAATTTGGGTGCATAGATGCTGAGAAATCAATACCCAGAACAACCACCTCTGGCCGTAATAACGGCCTTGATACGCCTGGGCATTGAGTCAAACAGAGCTTGGATGGCGTGTACAGCTACAGCTGCCCATGCAGCTTCAACACGATACCGCAGTTCATCAAGAGATGTGACTGGCGTACTGTGACGAGCCAGTTGCTCGGCCACCATTGACCAGAAGCTTTCAATTGGTGAGAGATCTGAAGAATATGCTGGCCAGGGCAGCAGTCGAAATTTCCTGTATCCAGAAAGGCCCGTACAGGACCTGCAACATGCGGTCGTGCATTATCCTGCTGAAATGTAGGGTTTCACAGGGATCGAATGAAGGGTAGAGCCATGGGTCGTAACACATCTGAAATGTAACGTCCACTGTTCAAAGGGCCGTCAATGCGAACAAGAGGTGATCGAGGCAAACGTCGTCGAACTGTTCGTGCAGATGGTTGTCGCCTTGCAAACGTCCCCATCTGTTGACTCAGGGATCGAGACGTGGCTGCACGATCCGTTACAGACATACGAATAAGATGCCTGTCATCTCGACTGCTAGCGATACGAGGCCGTTGGGATCTAGCATAGCGTTCCGTATTACCCTCCTGAACCCACCGATTTCATATTCTGCTAACAGTCATTGGATCTCGACGAACGCGAGCAGCAATGTCGCGGTACGATAAACCGAAATCGCGTTAGGCTACAATTCGCCCCTTATCAAAGTCGGAAACGCGATGGTACGCATTTCTCCTCCTTACACGAGTCATCACAATAATGTTTCAGCAGGCAACGCCGGTCAACTGCTGTTTGTATATGAGAAATCGGTTGGAAACTTTCCTCGTGTCAGGACGTTGTAGGTGTCGCCACCGGCGCCAACCTTGTGTGAATGCTCTGAAAAGCTAATCATTTGCATATCACAGCATCTTCTTCCTGTCGGTTAAATTTCACGTATGTAGCACGTCATTTTCGTGGTGTAGCAATTTTAATGGCCAGTAGTGTAGTTCTGCCTCGGTGCCAGTGTTGGCCATGTGTTGGTTAGAAGACCAGTTGAAGGCCTGCCACCAGTTTGCCTGCGGGCTAGACGCACTAGATCTACACCTTCAGTTCTGGCCTCGGATGCTACTTCATATGCCAGCAGGAGCACTGACGTGATTATCCCACGCGCCCTGACTGCAAAATTGTACGTCAGTCTTGTGATTCGACCTATTGTGCTGCTATTCATAAACAGCATTCCAGGGGGTGTTTTCCAACAGGATAACGCTATCAACATTCTGCTATTGTAACCCAACATACACTGCAGAGTGTCGACTTGTTGTCGTGGCCTTCTCGATCACTAAATCCGTCTCCGATCGAGCACATATTGAACGACAACTCCAGAGCAATTGGCATTAACCGTCCCTGTACTGACCGATCAAGTACCACAGACATGGGATTCCACCCCACAAACCGTCATCCGGTACCTGTACAACATAATGCATGTACTTTTGCGTGCTTGAATTCAACATTCTGGCGGTTACATCGGTTATTAATGCACTAGTACTCCACATCGGCAATTGCTCATCTCGCGTTTACCTGTGATTTTGCTATGTTAATCACTTAAATATGTTACCCAGACAAATGTATTCCCAAAATTTCATTACTGTACATTATTTTTTGGTATTGCGATTTTTTCTGTCAGTGTGTTTCAAACAAAAATTCTGATTCAGATCTAGTGTCAACATGCAGCCACACAATGCCTATCATCAGCTGATGCAACTTCTCTTGAAATAGTGGCTTTGTGGTGTCATTGTTACTGCGTCAGCCAAGTCATCGGTTACGACAACGGCAAGTATTTTAGTTCAATTTACATTCAATATATTTTTAAATTAAGTGACAGCCAATTTTCTACACGATTCAGTGAATTGTAACAAGGTTGATTGTCACTCGCAAAGTTTCGGTACTCTTTGCGTGGAAGTCAGTATGAAACTTCCAAGACAATACTTTCACAGAACGTCGTTACTGCATACCTACATCAAACGATAGCATCTGATTTGGGGTACGAATCTGGAATCTGATTTTGCCAACGCAGTCTATTTCAAAAGTTATTGACGTATTTTTGTATGTTTCATTAATTAAGACATCGTCTTTTATGTGTAACTAATTGTCTGAATGGCGGCATTTTGATCTCCTGCTCGGACTGAAGAAGCTCACTTGTTTCAAAAGGCTGTTTCCAAAAATTATCAGAAATAAGTGGCGCAGTGTTTTCATGTCAGGCTCGGAGCGATTACCTGATTGAATCTATCCCTCACGAGTAATATTATCTCGTTACGAATAAGAGACGGTTCTCTCAACGAGTGTTTGTAATATTAGGCATAAATTCTAAAAAAGAAACCAAACGCTAGAATTTGAATAATAAGTACACTAAAATGACTGGTATGAGAAAAGGCGGCTGATTTCTTGTTGTACACGAAAGTATTACGTGACATCAAAACGAATTTTGATGACGCGAAAATTTAGTTCCAGAGGAAGACTTTGCTTTCGGTCCGACGCGGGTCGATCAGATTTCGACCGAGTGCTTCCAGTAGATCTCTGATATGAAAGAGCCGTGAATTCAAGGGAATTATATCACAGTACGTTCCAAAGCGAATTTAGCATATTAATGTCTCCCACATACATCTCAAGAAATGAAAACGATGGTAAAATCAGATTAATTCGATCTCATTAAGAGAAAGCTCTATACTAAATTCTCGCGAAATGGAAAGGAAATACGTCTCTAATCACCTCGTCGTCGACAGGAAACGACAACTGAACACGAAGTGTCCTGTGTCATACACCATAAGGTGTCTTGTTCAGTAAACAGGGTGATCAGCAACAGTCTGAAAGGCTTGTAGGAGTGTTGCATGGCAGGTTGTGTTAAGAAATAATTGTTAAGAAAAAACTCGACACGTCGCGCCGTTCCCTATTTAATTAGAATTTAAGTTAGCCTATTAAGCCGTTGCGAGCGCAAATTCAAGCTGCCCGCCAGACACAATTCGTGTCAGCAATTCTCATAACGTAGATGATAGCGCGTGAGACTGCTCAGCCTTTGGTTGGGGTTCGATTCTTACTACCGTCCAATGTCCAATATTTGTGTCGCTTTCATGTCCTGTTTTAGGAAAACCAACGTGCAGTATGTTTGGTGACACATTCTCTGGCGTGCTGCTTGAATTAGAGCGCGCAAAGGCTGAATTGGCTAATTTCAGTGCTAATTAACTCCGAAACGGGGCCACGTATCCAATTTCTTTCTTAGCACTTATTTCTCAACACAACCTGCCTTACAACACCCTTACAAGCTTCTCAGACTGTTTCTCTGCCGTTTATATGCAGATGTTGTAGGTCGGAGCCTTTCTTCTCAAAAGTATGATGACCCTCTGCGTGGCTGGCGGACTACAAAAGTTTGAAGTAAATAACGCAGGATAAAGTTCTAAACAACTACAGATTGGTTCATACCCAGGGCTAGAAGTATTAATGCGAGAATCAGTGTGACGAATGTCTCTTGTAGAATATCTACAACGGTTTTGAAGCACGCCAGCGCGCGAAGAGCGGGCCATGAGCGCACATTGGACGTTATAACATGGGCCAGACGAAGAGACTACAAAACCCTTTTGGGGTTTTTATTATTTTCTTTATTTCTCTTTTAATTTTTAAGTTTCGGAATCCGCCCATTTAGCCATCTCAATAGAGGAAAGTCAATTATGACGATACGAGCGTGAGGATAAGATAACAAGCAGTCCACGAGCGGGGAAAATCTCCGACCTGGCTGGGAATCGAACTCTGGCCTCTTCGGTTAGCAATTCACCGCACTGACCGCGCAGATACCGGGACTGAATTTCCTTTATTTATCAGTCTCAGTGCAACTGGAAGGAAATAATTAGATCGAATACACATGCCGATCATTTTATTAACTTAATGTTACAATGGCATGCTGAATGGTAATACCTCCAATTTTTTCATATGAAAACTCTTAGATTTTAAATAAAACAATCGTTATTAACATTCTAAATCTTTATTCTTCATGTCTACATATTTATTTCTCAACTTAGTCACCCTGGCGACGAGCACGTTTCTCCCAAAGAGAGAGCAGTTTCCTGTTACTGTCACCGCAGAATCATCGACTGCTGATGGAGCCAGACCTCACTTTTGCTTTCACCACTTCATCGCTATCAAAGTGGAGTCCTCTAAGGTTTTTCTTTAGTTCTGGACACAGATGAAAATCGGATGGAACCAAGTCGAAACTGCATGAGGATGGTCGATGACAGTGAACCAAAAGCGTCGAATTGTTGCAGATTCGCAGCGCTCGTGTGTGTTCTCGTATTGTCATTTTGAAGGAGAGAGTGCACAGTGTGTGGATGAACTCTTCGAAAATTCGTTGTTTCAGTTTCTTGGTGGTCTCTCACGCACGGACATACAGTAGTTACAGGTACGTTACACAACGTCATGTTAGATACTACGAAGAGGAGCCCCCTAGCAGCAGAGGGTTGCAGCTTGGGTCAACAAAGCGGAAAGTCGACAGAGTAATATATATCAGAGGAATTACATTCCAGCACGTCCTCGTATAACTACTTTCTCTTGGGGAGGTTTGTATGTTTTCTTGGGTGCTTACGTAGTAGTCTCTGAAATCCCACATAGTCTGCAGCACCTGGTCCTAAAGACTTCTGAAGTGTGTCCATTACGGCTACATTGATACTGTCTCCTTTTATTACTGTCTTCCAACCATCTTCTACTTCATTACTGAATTCCTGAACACAAGTTGTGATTAACATTTTCAGCTGGTCTCTCCACTTCCATTTCAATGACGATGATTCGCTGGATATGATGTTGTGGACCCTGCAGTTTCTAATCGCATTTCGTTCTCAGATGTCTAATACGGTGTTGCTGTGCACTTTATCTATTCTTGTTCAGTTTGTGTAAGCTGTGTTTTGATGTACCCATTACGCACTTGTTGCTAGAAAAATAAACGCAGTCCACCTTGTGCCTAACCCTGTAGCCAAAACGTGTCGTATACACGCAGTATACATGCAGTTCACATTGCTTTGCTTTCACCTTTAGCATTCACAAGGCTGTTCGAAGGTTTCGACTTTGCATTCTACCGAATACGACTTTACGGGAAAGAACATGGTGCCGTTTGAAAGACCGATTCTTAACTGTGATGCCTAGGGTAAAGCGGGGATGAGTGGGACAGGAAGGGGGGATGGTGTGTAGCAGAATTGTGGAGGAGACAAAGTGTGATCGTTTGATGACAATTAAGTAACAGAGGTATAGTATATAGGATGATTACAAAAGACGCTGCTGGATGAGAAACCCCCTTTCGGAAAGGGATTTCTTCCTCCATGCAGAATGAGCCCCTTCCTCGTGGTGTGTAAGAGCTGTGTCATACGTTTATCTGTTGAGTGTAAGTAACTGCAAAAATGCGTATATAGTGTGATATCGTGTTTGTACTGTATTATGATAATACAAGAGAGGGCGAAACTCAGTACCATCACACATCCTACGCCTTTCGAATAGCAACAAGGGGTACGCCGATCATAACGTCCCCATCAGACGGACGGATCAGCTTCAACAAGGCTACATAGCCTCAGTCCATGAGACTGCAGAGAGGCTTGGAATTTAATCCAGGACTTTGGTACAAGGTCTGGTGATCAGGAAATTGCCTCCTCCCCCGCTGGCGTTGAAAATTTCTACCTTAACCAGGATTCGCACCGGCTACCTCGACAGCATTCATTGGCGTCCAATTGTGGCATTGGCTTTGGAGAACCACTAGGAGCCTGTCTTTAAAATAGAACTGAAGATTAAGCGCCGGTAGGTGAGCAATGGGATTATCGCAGAGTAAACGCCACGACTGGTCTCAATGTTGGCCGCTGATAAGAAGTCACAATGCAGCCAAGTCAAAGACTGTACAGTTAGACTGCCTCTTCCGTTTCCCACGCTCCGTGCTAGGGACGTGCGGCGGGAGCACGTGCATATGAAAGAAATGTAATACAGTTGCTATCATCAGTGGGATACGTTTTGTACTACGCGCGTTCATTTTACGGCTCAAAAAGAGCCGTCTGCTATGGCAGCTGTCCGGGCTACAGGCATGCGCAATCACTCTAACTCTCCCGCACCTCTTTGGTTCGACGAGCGACGAGCTCCTCAAAATCACAGCCTGTAAAGCTCGCTTGCTCCGCTTTCACTGCACAAACTCTGACGCTGCGCTCTTCTGATGCCACATTCGTACATTTTCAATGAAATTCTAGGGCTGGGAAGAGGTCAAAAGGCCAACAAATAGATACCGCATTTATCTGATAAAAATATTATGTTGTTGAAGCACTGTGTCCTCCAGTTAAGTTAGTACACATGAGCATCATATTCATAATGAAAGTGGTATGTGCGTCACACCAGAATTTGAGGAGCCTACACGAGAGCCACTAATGCTGCTGTCTACAAACTAGCAAACGCAGTGGGGAATAAAACACTCAGGCGAATATTACTCATATACGTTCAACGACTCCTATACAAAATATTCGATCACGTTGGATTTTATACACGCCCAGGTACTGAAATATTGTCTGGCACTATACACCAAGGAATTCTCTACTGGTCTCACGTTTGCCCACTTAGTCGCGATCATCAGGCCATCTGCGATTATCTAAATCGGACTCTGAAAATATCGGCAGCAGGGTAGTCAGCATATCCCTACTTACCGTTATATTGGAGAGCAATGATGCACTGGAACAGCATAAGCTTTGTTCATTTGCTCTGACCACGTCTAAATCTGTAACTCTTGCTCAGATTCAAAATAAAATTTTGTTCACTAATAAAAGTAATTTTCTACGAGATTTCACATATTTCACTTCTTAAAAACGAATAAACGACTAATGCAACCTACTGCTCCACTGAGATTCGACTGCTACCTGCGACATCATCTGCGCTCGTCCAAACCTCGCCACAATCTGCTTCAAACAAGGGACCGCTACCCATGTTTGTAAACGTTTCCCTGCCTTAATTTTTTTTTTTTGAAAATATAAACCTTAACGTGTTTCGACCACAGCCATCAGAGAACCACATGTAAAATATCGATACACCACATATCCTCAGTTCTTATGGACCCTAGTATGATATACTGACGAGATACAATGTATCGAGATTTTAAGTGCGATTCTGATTATGGCTGTGGCCAAAATGCGTTCAGGTGTATATGTTTGTAAAATACTTTTGGTAATAAAAACTGTGACAAACCCTTGTCCCCAGTCCAGTCCACTATTGAGAGAATTTTGGTATGTATATTTCTTATCCAAACAATATCTTTACTTGCCCACAATTTCGTGTGTCAACACTTCAGGGACATGCACAAATCCATTCCTTCGAGCACAAGACGTACCTCTCCATTCAAACTGCTCCTTGTATTTTGGTTTCATAGTAGACATATACCTACGCCAACGTTCTAGAATGTGCCCTCCCGCTGGTATATCTTCCAACCACGCCAGTACCATCGCTGCTCGCTTGACTGTTTTTCCTCTCATCTTCTGAAACAATGGTAAACGTGGCTCCTTTGCACCAGCCCCAGTTTTGCTGCTTGGCTAACTTTAAAACTGCGTAGAAACAAACCACAAATTAATACACAATAATACATTCGGTAAGGAGTGTGGACAGCGAAATGAAATCTGCCACACGCTACATCGGCACCATTGATTTTAAAACTAATGTACTTTTTAAAGTCAATATCCTGTGAACAACTTACTCCCCGAATTTTTAAGTTTTTGGAAACCCCCCACGTCCTTAATCTCAAAGAAATTATTTAAACAGTTAGTAATTTGGAATCCGTCTTTTCTCCTATCCTGAGATAAGAAGCATATTTCACATTAATTTTACAATTTTCATCAAAGGACAATCAGTGCAACTGTTTCCGCTATGTTAAACAAATTGCTGTACGAGTAGTTCTATAGACCCTTTATAATGAACATGAATGACCCAACACTGCGGCTTCTGGGCAAAAAGATGCCGACATCAGCATCACCAATCGTCGAATTCCCTCTCCCTCCTCCTCCCGTCCTTCGACCTGCGGCCAATGGAGCTATATGTGTGCGTCGACGTCAACGTGATCTAAACCAATTACGTCGGGGAGTCGCGTGCAAGTTCAGCCCTCACCGTCACACCCTTTGAGCAATTTAAATTTTTATAATTCGTTTGCCTGAGAACTGTCATTTCTTCGCTGTCTGCATGTACGTCCACTATGAGGTGATTGCAGCAGCAGCAATCATTTGAGGAAGTAATATCTTATTCATCCGTCTCTAATTATTATTAGCATTGTTACTTTGTGTGTGTAAATAAAAATGTTCTACAAAGAAAATTGTTCTTATCTGTTTCCATCCTACAATAACTTTCATGATGAAAAGAATTAGGGTCTTTTTTATAAGTAATAACTATGATATAACAAACTTAACTCATGGTTAGTTAATAATAAATTGTTCTTTCAACGTTATTTACAAGATTTTGTTAATAATTATTGTTTTTCATAGAGAGACACTACTTATACACAGAGATAAATCACACTAATACAACTCATTTTTATACATAAGTAGCAGCATATGATTGCTTATATGCAGGGATACATCATACTAATACTAAGAGAGGAGGAGAATGATTTTTGTATGCAATTCATTGTTTTATACATGACTAACAACATGTGATTGCTTATACACAGAGATACAAGATACTAATATTAAGACAGACAAGCAGAATGATTTTATATACAAAATATTTACATAACAGAAGCTGACTGCCGTCATACATGACACTAGTACTACAACTACTATGAATTTTTATATACAACATACACCCAGCATGGGGAGTAGCTGATGCAGGCGAAGAAGAAATAACCACACATTCATGCATTCAATGAACATATACACAGATAGACTCAATCATTCTCAGTGAATAGGTTCAGTTGCAGTGCAGTATGCACCTCACAGCCTCGCAGCCGAAAGATTACTTAGTGCACTACATGCACAGCTGTATCACCATCACGCAGACGCTCCTTGTAGTCTTCAATAGTAAAATCCTTTTAGGCTGTATGATGCATATCCTTAGCCTATCTTTGCTTGGTGCGTGTATCTATACGGTACACAATCATTTTTGATCTGAGCCCCAAAAACACCAGAGTCCGTGAGCCATTTGCCTCATCTCTTATGAGGCAGATAATCCTTCTGTTCTGAACTGTTACGCTGTAAGGATTGTCAGCTGCATATTGAGATGTGTCGAATTCCTGGGGACTGCACCTAATTATTTCATGTGGATTGCATCCTTTTACCCAGTAGATGAACCTCTCTGTATCCACATAAAGCAACTTGCGGTCAGCGAAGTTTGGTTTTAAAAACTCATAGTGGAAACCGTACATATGGAGTTTTGAGAGGTCCAGCGCACACATACCGGTATATACAGTCTTCGTGAACTCCACTGAGACATTATCCGTCTGCAAAGTGATTAATCTTTCATTGTACTGTAGATTGTGGCCCACTGAAAATTTGGTCTTATGATCTAATCTTCCGCACCATAACGCCCTGCCCAACGGAAAACTACATGAATTTCACTATGGTTTCTAAAATTCTTCATGGTTTTGCCCCTTACTCCCCAGCAGTGTCATCGGCTTGGAGATGGAACCATTTCACAGGACTAGGCGCTCTGGACACAGCAGCAAGTAACTGTGCATAACATGCAAACTGGTGGGATTTTCCAGGTCTACCTACAGGACGCACCCCATTCCAGCATTTGCTTTCATATAATGGATCTCATCTATCAACCAGATGATTCTATCTTTGGACAGCTATCGGAAATCTCCAAATGGTACTGTTTATTGCTTGGCATGGCGATAGAGATTATTCGCATCCAAGTAAAGGGCGCAACTCAGGTCGTCAGGTGGCCTGTTCTCCTCCTCACTCACTTGTAGGTTATTCACCTAGGCATACCTGTGAACACACTGGCAAAGTCCCCGGGAATCCTGCATTTGAAGAGAAGCAATACGCCAATATCAGTCAACACTTCGACTTTGATACGCATTAATGCACCACGTGAAAGCCCTGATGTGGTGTAATAGATGGCAGGGTCAAAGAGTGTATGTAACAGTTTAGTATATTCCTCTAAATCAGAGGTGCTGCAATCCTGCCGAACATTCACTGTGTGCCACTACTCCACATCTGTTACGACAATGCCGGTGAGTTTACTGGTTAATGCAATTATATCGGACAACATGGTTTCATCCAGTCTCTTGCTCGAGTCCAGGTGCCCATGTAAAAATGCCACTTCTTTGTCACAAGCTGACACTTTGCATCATTGGCTTATGCAGTTCCGGTGATATGCATATTCCCCCAACACATTGTCTCGGCAGGTTTCTAAAAAGGTGCGTGCATGAATCATTAAGAATCGAGGAAGCAGAGTGCTATTCTCGACGTGATTTATTTGAAGACTGAAATGTAGCTTACTACATTGTCAGGCATGATACTGACTTAGCGTTCTCCGACACAAAATCACCCAAGCATTCAAGAAGAAAGCCGGCATGATATCCGCTCAAATTGTGGAAGGACACAGATATGTGCTGTGGCAGTTGGTATTTCAAATTGCATTCATTCTGAGCTGCACCGCAAAACTTCCCTGTTAGATGACAGTGGTCTATACATGGATTTTCCGCTTTCCTATCCCAAGGCAGCGCACAAATAAGTTATTCAACTGCCTGCTAGTACAAGGCACTATTCTCCTGCGATCTGATCATTGGAATATTTTTACCATAAAGAGCATCAACACTCAATGCAAGTTTTTCAAGCTCAGAGAGCAACCATCTCGAAGAATTATTCCCAACATACGTTTTGAATTTGTCGAGATTGGAGTCATATGAACTGCTGTACAGTACAAAACTGAACTACTCACACATTAAAATTCCTCCAAGAAGGTCCTGTTCATTTCTTCTGTAGGACTAATAATCGTAGTTTGCGCGTAGTGAGCGAGAGCATTTGAAAAGCTCAGTTTTTTTAAGGCCAGATATAACATTTGGGCTGCATAAAACGACATTTGTAGGGGCAGGTGAATATGCCTGTATAAGCGCTGTATGTAAGCATGAAAAAAAGGTGACGCTCATGTATAAATTTGTATACTAACGTTCTCCATCATGCAAATCATGCATTACGAAAGCCATATGTTCATGAAGAAAATGTAGTGACGCCATGTTACCGCCCTGTTTGCACATGTATATGAGATCATTCAAATCATGCATCTTATAAGTAGTACTGTCTGTAATATTTTATAAAAAAATATTCATGACACATAAATGTGTGTACTTGCATTCCGTTGAATCATTCAGGAGGAAAGCCATACCTTGAACATCAAAGAACGAGGATGGTATGTCGTCATAACCTGATAAATGAAGACGCTTACTAACACCATCACCATTAACACTTCCAGACTGGCGTCGTTTTCGCACTATAGTCGCAGATTGGACTGAAGAGGAGCTGCTCAGACAGTCTTATTTATATTCACCTTTGGCATGTGTGTTGAAAGGTGGCTACACTGAGTCACAGCGCCAGAGATTGCGCCAAAGAGTTTTATTCCGCCGCCTCCACTGGCAGTGCTTGTTCAGAAGTTGTGGTGGTTAGTGCTTTGCTGAGAGGATGTTGATAGCTGTACTATTTGAGGCCATGTCGTGTGCAGTTGTTTTGATGGACTAGACAGCAGATGTTGTTCGGATGGAGATGTTGTAATGATCAGAGTGTATTTTTAGTCAATATATATGAAGGTAAAAAACATTTTTTTTTATTTTTTTTTAAATTTCCTAACTAACAATGCCTCTTGGTCACAGCTTCAGTCAACAAAGCATCTGACTTGTGTTCATGTATTAGACTGTAATTCGGGTTTCTATGTGCAATTATAGTATTTCAGTTTTATTTAATTAATTCACTGTAAATGGAATTTAAAATATCTTGTCTTATTGAGGAAGAACCGTGCCAGATGTGTACCTTGAATCACACTTCCACACACAGAACAGTTACACTTGTGCCTTGTTGTTTCGTAGCTTTCATAGTTGCTGGGGACTTAATTAATTAATTGTGTTAACGGAAATTTCCTTTCATTCTTTGTTGTTATTCTATGCAGTCAGATTGCGTACTAATACTAGTCAGGGCCAACCGGTTACGAGACTTCGTAGCCGGACATACTAAAACTAAAATTAAAATTATTTGCATTATAAATAATTAAGCCCCCATGCACGTGGCGACCGCTGCTTCGGATCGTCCCTTGGAATTCTTTTGATAGTAAAAATAGCAGACAGTAGGATTGTTGCAGTAATTTGTAGTTTAGTAATTGTAGTCTATATTGCATGTGTAGATTTGGTAATTGAACATTTGTAGTTGTCTTGTCATTCTTATAATGGTATTATTGCAGAATTTAATTTTTGATGTCTTGTATACGGGTTTGACAATTTTGTGCAATTGTGAAGGTTTTAATTGTTCGTTAATCGTGTTTGTCGGGAAGCATTTCGTGTGAATGGTATTGTTGGAGATAAAGTGTCATTGTGTGTAATTTTCGTATAGTGACGAGTTTTGTATGTTTTGTACACGATTACGCGATCGATGAAAAAGGCAAAAATGATAGATAGTCAGAATGACGAAATTGTTAACATGGCGAACTCGCCAACACAGGAGAACAGTATGATGAATAATGAAGTAGAAAACAATTTAATAAGCAGGGAAAATAGTCCGGAACCAGTTCAAAACTTTTCACAATTAAAGAATTTTCAGAATACGAGATTAATGACAGAAGATTCTGGAATAGTATCGAACACAGATAGCTTTACAGCTATGACGAAGGAAGCTGGTTTTGCGGGAAATGTTAGGGGCGAAAAGAATTTCGAACCAGTTAATATGGAGCAGTTGATGAGTACAGTATTTAATTTGGGATCTGAATTAAAAACAGTGGGATCACAGTTACGATCTGAATTGAAAACAGAGATGGGAACTTTGGCAACACTGTTAGACTCACAAATAGGAACAATTAAAACAGATATGGGAACATTGGCAACACGGTTAGAAACTGATATGGGAACAACGGAAACACGGTTAGACTCACTGGGATCACAGTTAGGATCTGAATTAAAAACAGTGGCAACACGGTTAGACTCACAAATAGGAACAATTAAAACAGAGATGGAAACAATGGAAACACGGTTAGACTCACGAATAGGGACATGTTTCAAAAATATGAAAGATGAATTAAAGAAAGAAATTAGAGAAGAAGTACAACCGATTTTGAATGCTCACAATAATAGATTAATTTCAATAGAAATTAGACAAAAGGAACAGGATAGAGAACAGGAAGAAAGAGATCGCGTGATGGTACAAAAATTTTCAGAGTTAAATTTACAACGTGCACACGATAAGGAAGAAATATTTGAGAGAATCGAGGAATCCGTACCAAATGACAGAAGCCCATTATTAAATACATCAGTGGGTTTCATTTTAATCATACTGTGTCTATGCTCATCATTTTGAATATTATCGGGACATAGTTTCGTCCCCGGCTGGAGCAATTGCTCGGACATCTGCGCAACTTCCCTCCCTGTCTTTGTCTTCATAGGCAGGGGCCGTGAATTTGGAAGAAGTATCTATAACGATTAAAATGTATTTGAAGCTTTCAATTCGTTGCGAATATTGATTCATATCCACAAATCGGCTTGCCAGTAATTATCTAAAGCTTGTATTATGACATGTCTATGTGGGACTGTTTTGCGTGCGAGTTTGTGAAGCTCGTGAACGACTGTGTCCATAATTACTCGATTTTACGTCTTTCTTGAAGCCCTGAGACGACTGATATTATTTCATTTGCACATTCCCTGCTGTGCCTAATGCCGTTAGTACTCGTGAACGTTCTATGAATCACCATACAATACGTACTCCACAGGTAGTATGTCTATGCCTTCGCCTGTGCCATACATGCCTTTTAAAACAGGGTCAAAAATAATCCTGTATTTCTTCCCTTTGCAGCCTTTTATTCATTCCTTAGGATTATAGCCTTTCCTATGTGCACTCATCACACGTAACATTTTGGCATACGTTTTGTTCTGTTTCGATAGGTACTTGTAGGGACTTGAGGTTTTGAAGGATATTAGCTCTATTAAACCAGGTGTCCTCTCAAATTTCGTATTCCTGACCTGAATTCCACACTTGGTTAAATGCATAATACGACTACCTAGAGCATATTACTCATCCTTGATGGCCCCAGATGCGGTGTCTACCTTTCTGTCACTGTGTCAGTTAATGTAACCAGCATCAGTAGTTCCTTCTTCTCCATTTTCTACTGCTTTTGCTCATCTGTCTCCATATGCAGTTTGCATCAGGCTCTTCAGACTTTCTATTACTGGCTTAAATGTTTGTGAGGGAGAATGTTCTCGCTGTAGCTGCTCTCATTTTACCAGTCGTAATTGCCATCATATAGCTTTCCACACTTCAATAACTTTACGCTTTACTGTCAACATGCTGTTATGTACCACGGCAGTTTTTTCATAACATACGACTGATGTAGTACTCTGAAATTACTGTTGATGGGCTCCATGTGTAAAGCTGAGCAAATCCAGTAGTCTTCTACTGACTTCTTCAATTCTGTCATTCAGCATCCCATATTTTCTAGCTACACTGTCCATAGACTTTCCAGTTTCATTATATCTGCGTCGATTGTTTCAAATTCTATGTCAATGTGTAGATGCGTATACTCCACAACCTCAGAACAAGTGTATGACAGACATGCCAATTTGTCCATAGTCCACAGTATATTGATACAGTTGTGTATTGGTGCACTACCTTTTAAGCAGAAACTTCTGGTAGTTTCGTTTATATCGACAACCATTTTCTCATTTTATCAATCACCAGAAAGCCATACCGCATGTGATTCCAGCAATCAGTGCATATACTAACAAATTCATTTAACGTCGCGTTGGTTCCAACATGTGCCTGGTAAATATGTTTTAATTTTATATTGTCTAATTTGAATGTAATAATAATGTTTCCATTACCCCCTACCAACAGCTTTGGTATCCTACAGTACGTATGCCTGAAATAAAATAATCAGCTTTCACACTATAGCCAAACAATGATATGAGGGAGCGCTAAAAAGTAATGCTTCCAATGTTTTACGTGAAAATTCTTAAAGCTTTACAAATAAAAGAGTACTAACATTCTACGTCTTTATCCTTTATGGCAACATACTTATTTCTCAACATAGTTACCTTGGCGACGAACCCATTTCTCCCAACAAGAGACCAGTTTGTTGATGCTGTCACTGTAGAATGTTTTACTTTGCTGATAGAACCACAATCTCACCTCTACTGGCACTGCTTCATCGCTATCAAAGTGAAATCCTCGAAACAGACGAAAATCTGATTCGACCTGCATAGAGGATGATTGATGACAGTGAACTTAAGGCGTCGGTTTGCTGCAGATGTCGCAGCGCTCTTGTCTGGTCTGGCGTTGTTATTACAAAAGAGAGTGTGCGTGGACAAAGTCTTCCAGTTCTGAACTCGATTACAGAACACTGTTTCTCATGCACCGACGTAATTACTGTAACGTTACGCATATGTAGGCGAGTTAGTCGGCCGCCTAGAATTGGTACAAGGCAAGGTGAGTTTGGTTCCGTAGGTATGCTGCCCCAGTATAGATAGCACGACGCCGCCACAGCAGCTCCAGGCGAGCCACGGGCGTTAGCCAAGGATCGGATGTGGGAAAAATCCCTAAGCTCGGATTCTGGACGGCTGTTACTCACATGACCTTTATGCAGGAGACACGCCAAGAAATGGCGGAGTGTCAGACAATCTTAAAGATGGTTAATCTAGAGCTCTTCCAGACTGGACAATATCTCACATCAAGTATTAGTGCAAATGTGAATACATTTGCGATCTCAGAAAAGTGAGGCACACCCGATGACATAACAGTATTCCAATATCTTTAAAACTACAGAAATTAATATTTAACAGTGAATAAACATTTACGCAATGAACCTCTGAACTAACAACGTTTAATCGCTTCGTGCGATTTCAACTAACGATATCTCAGATGATAGCATTGCACTATAGCTATCATCCCTCATCTTTTTCATTACGCAAATATTTGCCAGAACATCGTATTCGCCACATTTACACAGCAAATGAATGCAGCATGAATATATAGTATTTTGTTATACTTGTGTTTTTAATTAATGAATAGTTTACTAGTTTGCCAAATGTTGACTGCAAGTGCTATTAAAAACAGTACTAATTTAAAAGTCGTGGGCCGGCCGCGGTGGTCTAGCGGTTCTACGCGCTCAGTCCGGAACCGCGCGACTGCTACGGTCGCAGGTTCGAATCCTGCCTCGGGCATGGATGTGTGTGATGTCCTTAGGTTAGTTAGGTTTAAGTAGTTCTAAGTTGTAGGGGACTGATGACCACAGATGTTAAGTCCCATAGTGCTCAGAGCCATTTGAACCATTTAAAAGTCGTGAATCGCATGTGTTGGCGGACACCACCTTTGTAAGAGAATGCCAAAAGACTCTTTGGACAAGCAGGCATAAGTAATTGTTTAAACTATATTTAGCAACAATTCGTTGTCATTTAACGTGAGCGCACTTGCGCAAAGATGCTCGCTTACTTATTTATGAACCTTTATTTGTTGTAAATGGTCTGAATGTAACTGCATGTTTATAACATTTCTGTTATTTAAATATTATTATAATATATTAGTTTAGTGAGGGAAAGTGGTCAACTGACTCAAATCTTGTCTGCAGAGCTTGGGAACGATGTATTCTTGGTGGGAATGACTTTCAGCCAATGACAGTTGGACAGTGGCGGAACAGTGCTGGCGTCAAGTTTAGACTGGGACTTCACGAGTGAAGCACTCAAGGGAGTGATTCCGGACACTTTGTATCGAGCGCTGGAAGAAGGCAGACTGCCTATGGTAACGTGCGTTATTCAGTGGTGTAGGTGATTGATTTTGGCAGTTGAACGACCGTTACAATACTTACGAAGGGACTTCATATTCTGAGACGTCTGAATGTGCTCCAGAGCAGGACTCCATTTCCGCTTGTATTAAGGAACTGAGGACAGACAGAGTATGAGTTACTGTTCTCCGTATCCCATGTGTCGGTTTGTGAAACACCATGTTGAACTCCGAACTAGTTTGAGCTGATCAATCTTTCCTGTATTGTGATAACGAAATGGTCTTAATTTTCGCGAGTCTTTGATGACTATTTAGTTTGGAAATTTTACCACCATTCCCCTAACGCTCTCAACGTAACTTTACTGCACTTGATGATAGTATTTTCTGTATGTATTTTAACTGAATATCGTAGGACTACTCCCCGTTTATTTGAGGTGTTCTTTGTTGAACAAACGTTATTCGACATAATTCTCTGTCTTCTTTATCAGTTACAGACGTTAGAATAGAACCCTTTTTACTAAATTATTTATCTTTTACTTAATTTTTCTACGTATTTTACTAACTCGCAATTCTAGCCAATGCATAGACAATTTGACTGCAATATGACAGCTAGAGGTTACTATTTGCAGCGAATTAGCTGCGGGGCATGAAAGCAACGCGCGGCTCGACCATGTGACTACATGGACCTATTATTTTTAAACAGAGCCTATACAGCCCCAGTACCTAAAGTATGAGTAACCGTAGGTAAAGAGGCAATTGGTTTACTCGTACGGACTGCTGTTTGGAAGAGCACCTACACTCCGCAGTAAGCGTTAGGTATCATCTCATTACGTTACACACCGACAATTACACACTACAGTTCAGAGACCTCTAGTTGCAGAGGGCTGCAAACATGTAGACGTAAATAGAAGAGATGCAGAAAATCAATAACATTCCTTTTATTTAAAAGGCTTTTATAGTTTTTCCATAAAAAGTTTAGAGATATTACTTTTCAGTGAACCATCATATTTGCATTTCAGGTCCTTGTTTTTACTGTGATGTTGTCAAATATGAATCCACTGTTTTGTTCTGCTGTTTCAGATGTTGAAATATCACTACTTTCGCTGATTTTCTGGTAGTTTACGTCCTCAGTGTCATGAAAAATATCCTGTAATAGTTGATATTTAGACTGAAGTAGGACTTTCAAAATTAAATATGCATGGTCAAAAAGAGTCCCCTAGGAGCAACAGAATAATATTAACCTTCCCACAATCAGATGGACTAACATTCAAAGCACATATATTATTAGGAAACAGCGAACCATTCCTGTTCTTCTCCTGGTTTCCGGTAGCATTGCATGGGGTGATGACTGTTCATTTACATTAGTATACAGAAAATTTTATAGGAGAATAAATAAGACACATATAGTTCGTACATATTTTTATTTATAAATTATCAGATATAATTAAGACGACTGTAATTCTGTGACTATATGCAGCACAGTTGGTTCATGCATTTACACTTGCATCGACACAAAGCATGAATCGTAGAGATGAATGACAGTTTCTTCTGATGTTCGACAAGTTTTGCGTGCCATATACAGCAGATCGCTCCACAGTTTCTTATAGAACCGATAGACATACGATTGGTAGTTTAGTCGACACTCTATATTTCAGAATAATAAATAATATTACTACCATCGAGACTAAATAAAGTGTATGTTGTTATATTAGCAGCACGTGTATGCTGAAATGATTAAACCCTTTTTTGTAGGAAACTACGCGGTGACCCAGCGTTGTCCAGGTATGTATTTATTCCAGTTTTCTATTAGTCCACCTCCTTCCTCCTGCCCCTCTCTCTGTCCACATCCTACTCTCCCATTTTCTGACCATATGCTGCTCCTCCCATTCTCTGTCCATCCGCTCCTCCCTCCATTCTCTGTCTTCCTGCTCCTTAACCCTCCTCTGTTTCTCAGTCCATCTCCTTTTCCCCCCTATCTGTGTCCATCTCCTCCTAACCCCTCCATGTTTGTCCATCTCTTCCTCCCCCTTCTCTCTCCACGCTATCACCACCATCCTAACAGTAGGTTGCTGGTTCTTACGCCTACAGTATTTCTTCCCAGATACTAAGTATAAGGAGCGAGCAAAACGTTTCCATTTGACGGCGTTCCTACAGCGCGTATGTATTGTAGCTTGACTCAGATGTAGGTGTACAAGCAGAGACATGTAAGCAAGGGATCAATGTGGCATTCGTATCTTCCTAACGTGCTTGCAGTAAATGCAAAAACGTGAATTATGGCGACATTACTACCAAATTCGTCCAGTGAGGAGCAATGTGCTGTTATTCTTTTCTTGGCTGCAGAATGTCAAACACTGGTAGACATCGATTACAGAATGAAGAATATCCATGTGGCAGCATGCCTGTCAAAAATCACCACTGTGGAATGGTGTGCTAAATTCCACCCTGGTCGCGATTCGACACAAGACGTCCCCATATCGCAAATCTCCTACTGCAGAAGTTAGGGCAACTCAAGTGGGAGAAACTCGAGCATTCGCCCTATAGTTCTGATCTCGCCCCGTGCTATTACCACACCTTCGGTCCCTAAACAATGGCCTTGAAGTCTCGACGATTTTTGTCGGACGATGATGTACAGTTGGCAGTTATGTACTTCTTGCCAAATGTGTATTATGCGTCGGTGGGATGATTGCCTCAGTGCTTACAGCGATTCTGCCTCATTGGTATGCTGATTCTGGACTACACACCCTTCAAAAGGGAACTGTTTTATCGCCACATGTAATATGTGTACTAAGTTCGGTAGAAATCGTTCCAGGGGTTTAGGAAGAGCTTATCACCTGTATCTTTGCTCATGTATGCAATATCACATATATTTCACATATACCCCGCAGTTTCGTTTACAGGCAACTCAATATTTCTGACATCATATCTTCTGAACGATGTATTGTAAAACAATATATTTTTTCATGTACATCCAGTAGTATATACAAATAATGTCTGTGAAATGTGTTGCAAATAGGATTAGTAATAAAGAAGTAATAAATGAAAATGTCTTGAAAGATAAGGCAGTTTTACTGCATGAATAGCAAAAATATAGTAAGCGATAAACTATTTTCATTCGGCGTTTTGTGAGACAGAGGGAGTGTTAGCGAGAAAAAGTCTCAGAATGGTTTGAAATTATTTGTAATGCTCATTGCGAGTCGCGAAGTGATCTTATTCTCCAATACTGGTTGAATAGGCTGACTATTTGCACGTCATATACATCGCATGCAGAGTGGCGTATGTTCAGTGCATATGCATTCTAACTGCGACGTACGTACGGCGTAATTGTGGTGTGCGTGGCGTAATAGTCGCGTAACTGAGGCGTATTTATGATGTATATGCGGCATATATATGACATTGTGCCAACATGGCATCGTGTTGGAGTTAAAAGTAAATAGTTCATCTGTGGAAAATACATGCTTTGTAGATACTCTAGCTACATGTGCACTTAAATTCAAAAACTAGTGTGTGTGTGTGTGTGTGTGTGTGTGTGTGTGTGTGTGTATGTGTGTGAGGTTATGCACAATTGCACAATCTGTGATACAGCTGACAGTTCTGACAGCTACAAGACTCTGCTGTTTTTCACTGATAGGGTTGACAATAAAAAACAATTTTTGTGTTATATATTTATTTACGGCCAACAATTACATTAACAGCCAATCTTTGTCAAGCTAAACTCTTCCTGATTGCCTAACGATTCAAATGCGCTTGATTCAGAAGGTTGCTGCCGTGAGTCAGGCAACATTAAGACATGGAACATTTCTCTGTCACCAAATCCACTGTGGATTATTATGGCTGAAGTGATGATTCGGGCAATTGTATTTCTACCAGCGCTGTAATAGTAATAATAATAATAATAATAATTGACCTCTTAGCAACAAATAATCTTGAACAAATAGGAAACATCAAGACAGAAACAGGGATTAGTGACCACAAAGTTGTTGCAATGACACTGAATAATGCCACATCCAAAACGACCAAAAATAAACGTAAAACGCACATATTTAAAAAAGCAGATAAAAATTCACTTTAGGTCTTCCTCAGAGGCAGACGCCACTCCGTCCAGTCTGAATATGTAAACGTAGACCAGACGTGATTTAAATTCGAAGAAAGAGTATAAACGGCTACTGGGAGACTTATACCAAATAAATTACTAAGAGATGCCCCATGGCACGCTAAGCCGGTCAGAACACTGTGCGGAAGCAACGAAAAAACATGGCAAATTTGAAATAACGGAAATCCCTCAAGACGGGTGCTCTAAGTGTAGTGTGAACTTCAATGCGAGGTACTTTCGTTACTTCTCACAACAAAACTCAGTCTCAAAATATGGCAGAAAATCCAAAGAGATTCTTGTCGTACGTAAAGTACACTAGTGGAAAGACACAATCAATAGCTCCAATGCGCGATAACAATGGTGATCTTACTGATAACATTGTCACTAAAACAAACTTACTAAATACTGTTTTCCGAAATTACTTCACTAAAGAAAACGATTTAAATATTTCAGATTTCGTACCAAGGACAACTGACACTATGAGTAACTCAGAAGTAGATATCCTCGGTGTTGTAAAGTAGTTGAAATCACTCAATAACGGCAAGGCCTCCAGTCCATACTGTACAGGTGTACTACCCAGGCTTCTTTCAGAGTATGCTGATACGACAGCTCCATATTTAGCAATCACATATAACCGATCGTTCGTTAAAAGATCCGGGCCAATGACTGGAAAGCTGCATTAGTCACACCAATACCCAAGAAAGGATATGGTAATAATCCGCTGAATACGCTATTTGA
This sequence comes from Schistocerca piceifrons, assembly GCF_021461385.2. NCBI lineage: Eukaryota > Metazoa > Arthropoda > Insecta > Orthoptera > Acrididae > Schistocerca > Schistocerca piceifrons. The sequence continues at coordinate 37,477,871 of NC_060149.1, read as the reverse complement.
CTGTTTTATGGAAATATGGTTGGTAATAAAGAAGTAATAAATTAAAAGGTCTTGAAAGATAAGACGCTTTTACTGCATGTTTACGTCATTTTATCCTCATAACACGCTTTTTCCCCTCTTGATTTTCAGTATTGTTTTATAAACACGGAAATGGAATTCAAACCATTTGAAAGCCCGCTAAAACGCTCCACTCGAGTAACTTCACTGTCTCCTACCATAAATCTAATTCATAGTGTTGTCTTCTTTTGGAAATTACGTTTCGGAAAACGGTTTACAAATGGTGTGTAGTACGACACTGTACAAACACGAGGGTTGGAACTTTAATAGTGGTAACTATTTATTTACAGCTCGTACAAAATAGATACGTGTTTCAAAGTTTTACTGACCTTCAAAGTAGTCACCAGCGTTTTGTATAAACCGTTGCCAGCGATATGGTAGTTCGAGCGGCGCGGTCTATTGCCCGACGAATTTGTAGCAGTTCTGAAGCGAATGCCGCGAAGTGTTTCCTTCAGTTTAGAAATCGAGTTGAACTTGGTCTTTTAAGCCACGGGAGTGCACTATGTGGTTCAGCACTTAGCAGCCCCTTCAGCCAAACAAATCAGTAACAGCTTGCCCTGTACGTGCTTGAGCATTGTCCTGCAAAATTACGGCCAGGTCCTGCAGAAAGTGTCATCACGTCTGTCTGTAGTTCTTTCTTGGAATACAGCGTACAACCAGCTTAGAGGCAGTACATCCATAAAAGCTCTTGAAACATTATTTTTGACTGTTCCAAAGAATGACAAGGTGCGTAAAAAGTGGTTGCACTGTATCGGCAAAATGCCACCATATTATACCACAGTTCCCTTACTTAATTAGATTTGTCTTGCGCTCAGAAGTTTAACATTAATTTACCTCTGAGATACGCTTTCCTACTGTAGCAAAGAAGAATAGCATCATTCTATCACATTAAACTGTTAGTAAAATTATGGTATTATCCGAATTATTGATCATTATTTGGTAGCTCGGTTGGTAGAGGCATGGATTATCGAATAATAGAAGATGATATCAATGGGTCGCTGTTTCGAATCCCGCCAGAAAACATATTTTAACTTATGTGTAAAAGAAGTAGACAGTCTTGTGTTTTCCTTGGGGTTTGCATGCGCTTACATTGGCAATAGCTGTCCACACAAGTGACGTTCAAAAAAATGTTTCCTAGTTAATGTGACCACACACTTTTTACTTTTATTAGAAACAATTTTTTTTATATTCGTACTGTTCAGCTAGGATCCTTATATTTTAAGCTTCCGAAGCTTCACCATCTTACGAATGAGGAAGTTAAGTCTGCTTCAGAGACTGACGTTAGTTTACACGCACAAACAGCACAGTCTTTCCGTTTGCGTTACCTGCATGTTGTACATGGTATATACAGAGCGACAGTTATTGAACTATATGAAATGAAATCGTCACAACTTCTCAACGGTTTGCGTTAGGACGTTCAAACTGTACGGTTGGCCGCGGGGCATGATGGAAATTAGTATGCGATGATTGGTTTGGTTTAACGGCGAGGCCCACTTTCATTCGGATGGGTTCGTCAGTAAGCAAAACTGGCGCATTTGGGGAGCTGAGAATCCACATTTCGCGATCTAGAGGTATTTTCACCCTCAACGGGTGACTGTGTGGTGCACAATGTCCAGTCACAGAATAATCGGTGCGATATTCCTTGATGACATGGTGACTACCGAACGGTAGGTGAAGATTTTGGAAGAATATTTTAACCCCATTATCCAAAGCGATCCTGATTTCGACAAGATGTGGTTCACGCAAGACGGAGCTCGACCTCATCGAAGCAGGAGAGTGTTTGATGTCCTGGAGGAGCACTTTGGGGACCGCATTCTGGCTCTGGTGTACTCACAGGACACTGGCATGGACCTCGATTGGCCGACATATTGTATGGGTCTGAACTCATGCGACTCCTTTTTTGGGGGCTATATTAAAGACAAAGTCTACAGAAATAACCCCTAAACCATTGCTGAGCTGAAAACAGCCATTCAAGAGGTCATCGACAGCATCGATGTTCCGACACTTCAGCGGATCATGCAGAATTTCGCTATTCGTCTGCGCCACATCATCGCCAATGATGGCAGGCATATCGAACATGTCATAATCTGAATCTGAATATGTGTAGTGACGTTTACACGTTGAATAAAGTGTATGCATGCCGTACTTTGTAATTAATTTTTTGTTCGTACAATTCGATAATTGCCATCCTCTATGTGAAGCTAATATAATGCATCCCACCATCGAAACAACTACTACAATTAAATCTTGCAAACACTATTTTGGTATTTAGTGTAAAACTTTTAAAAATACAAGACCTTTCCATGATTCGAAGCCGTGTTGTTGTTGTCCGCAGTCACAGACGCTCTACGTCGTACCACATAGCGCCTGCTATAGGCGCCACATCCGCTGTGTCTTCTATCAGCATTAAGATTTGTCAAGAATAATTTTATTGTGATTTGGATCGAACTTCATGAGTGAATGTCGACAATCTAGATATAAAATACGGACCTATTTCCCACAGTTCTACGATTCCTTAATTCTGAGCGACTTTAATGATGTTGCAGTGAGCAGGGAAGAGAATGTCCGTCCTTGCACATATCGCCGCTCTAAATGAGTGGAGGATAAACGCATCAACTTTCATAAGGTTTCCACTATCAAAGTCCACGAAATTTCTTTCTATTGGTACTTAAGAGTAGTAAATGCGTTTTCCGTCGCTAAATAACTAAACTATTTGCAGAAAAAGTACGTCAAAACCTATTAAATTCTTGTCAGGTTTCCAGCCGGATCGCCGGCCGGAGTGGCCGAGCGGTTCTAGGCGCTTCAGTCTGGAGCCGCGCGACTGCTATGGTCGCAGGTTCGAATCCTGCCTCGGGCATGGATGTGTGTGATGTCCTTAGGATAGTTAGGTTTAAGTAGTTCTAAGTTCTAGGGGACTGATGACCTCAGATGTTAAGTCCCATAGTGCTCAGAGCCATTTGAACCATTTTTCCAGCCGGATCAAAATGTCATCTGAGCACAATATTTCAGCGGTCCACCTGGCCGCCATCATCAGGTGAGAAAAGCTACGCTGCTGTTGCCGATAACCGATTCCATTCTTTTTTCTTTCTTTATTTTTATTTTAACACCTTACAAAAGGTAGGCCGGCAGCGGCCTACCTAAGCCGCTCTTCGGCCACAGAATAACAGATACACTACTGGCCATTAAAATTGCTACACCAAGAAGAAATGCAGATGATAAACGGGTATTCATTGGACAAATATATTATACTGGAACTGACATGTGGATACATTTTCACGCAATTTGGGTGCATAGCTCCTGAGAAATCGCTACCCAGAACAACCACCTCTGGCCGTAATAACGGCCTTGATACGCCTGGGCATTGAGTCAAACAGAGCTTGGATGGCGTGTACAGGTACAGCTGCCCATGCAGCTTCAACGCGACACCACAGTTCATCAAGAGTAGTGACTGGCGTATTGTGACGAGCCAGTTGCTCATGCTCAGCCACCATTGACCAGACGTTTTCAGTTGGTGAAAGATCTGCAGAATGTGCTGGCCAGTAGGTGACACGGTCATGACCGGGAGCGGTGTTATGTTTTGTGTAAAGTGTGGTTACAATGTCTTGAGTGGTGATGGGGTTGTTGAGATCTGTGTGTAGGATGTTGTCGAAGTACTGGAAGCTAGGAGCGAGTAAGGGGCAGAGGTGTCAGTCTGTTCAAAGATATCAGGAAAGAGGGAGTAAACGAATAGAGGATCATCGCGGATTGTTAGGATATCGGAAAGGTAGGAAGCAAAATGATTGGCCTTACGAAGCTTGTTGGGAACGGGTTGGTCATTATGCAGGAGGGGCTATTACGGAGAAGGTTCGAATCCAGTAAGGCGGTGGAAGGCTGACCAGTATCTAGACGAGTTTATAGGTAGGGTAGCATTTAGGCGGGTGCAGGTCTGGCACCAGTCCCGGCATTTTTTGGCCGCGAGCACATTCCGAATGTGTCTCTGAAGTTGCTGGTGGCATTAGAGTGTGTCCCAGCCTCGTGTGTGGAGGAAAGCATGGCAGATACGACGGGATTCTCGATGGAGGAGGACGGCCTGTGGGTTAAGGTGGGACGGTTCAGATAAATGGCGATAGTGGGAACATGTGCCTCAACAGCCTCAGACAACGTCTGCTGGGGAAAGGAGGCGGCATGGGTGATGTCATCAGGGTGGTGGTAGGGGAGAGGGTGGCTTTCGACCTGGGTATTGAGGGTGGCCCAGTAGGCATTCCAGTCAGCGCAGGAGTAGCTATGGACATATTTCGGGGGAGGGTCATTGGAAGGAGCGAGACAGGGGTTACGTCCGTCTGACACGGTAAGGAGGACAGGGAGATGGTCACCATCTAAGGAGGTTGGGGGAGGCCAGGACTGCATCGGGAGTGGTATTGGATTGAGAGCGGGTGTGTTGGGGATGAGGAGATCACCTTGCATCGAGACGAGGAACCGATGCTACTGCCAGAGCTGGGTGGCGGAACGACTATGGATGTTGAGGTCGGTAGGAGGGGAAGGTATGGTCAGTGTGGGAAAGAAAGTCAAACAGGATGGGGGCTGCAGGACAGACATAGATGGGGGTGCAGGTAACGGTAAGGCTGGGGAAGAAGAGGCTAAGGGTCAGGTGTTCAGTGGGCAAGGTGGGAGAAGGTAAAGTGGGCATGGTTATGGGAGTAGGTGGCGAAGGTATTGAGATGGAAGACAGAACGGGCTGCCAGGGAGATCTGTTGGAGGGTATGGGGATGTTGGAAGGTTCAAATTGTTCAAATGGCTCTGAGCACTATGGGACTTAACTTCTGAGGTCATTAGTCCCCTAGAACTTAGAACTAGTTAAACCTAACTAACCTAAGGACATCACACACATCCATGCCCGAGGTAGGATTCGAACCTGCGGCCGTAGCGGTCTCGCAGTTCCAGACTGCAGCACCTAGAACCGCACGGCCACTTCGGCTGACGATGTTGGAAGGGATGGGCATCCTGGAGGACAATGGTCACAAGATGGATGATGTCCTCGGCTGTAGGGGGCGGGGCAACGGGAGTTCCTGAGAGGGGTGGGGGTCATCTAACGAGTGGACAGGGACTGTGAGTTTGGGAGTGGAGGGAGGGAGTTGGGCTTTGCATTTCTGGTAGTAGGTGGGTTGGGGAATGTTGCAGGTGTTGCAGCAAGGGGGGACTTTAGGTTGGGACACTGCCGGTGGAAGTGCGCTTGTTTGCAGTGGGGGCAAATGGGGGATTTGCGGCACTCCGATGTATGGTTCATGTTGTATTGTAGGTGTCTCTGGCAGCGAACGGACTGAGGAGGGGAACGGGAGGAGTCAACCTTGTATCATTTATGAAACAACAGGCCGCCCTCTTTAAGCAGGCAGTCAACTGGGGGTGCGTGTTCAGAAAACACCCACATGAGGCGAGTGGGGCCGGCATTGTGGATGTGCCGGGCGGCACGGGCCTGCGGAGGTTGGGGCTGCCAGAGGATGAGGAGGAGGGAGCAGGGGTGAGGGAGTCATTGGTGCCAAAGTGGATGCAAGGGATTCTGGAAAGGATATCAGTATGGAGGGTGGGGCTGGGAGAAGAGATAAGGACAGAGTCCCTACGAGGAGTTAGGAGGGAGATAGGGGCACTAGGGTGTTACTTCCAGGGAAGCGTGGTGAGGTGACAGGCTTCCAGGAGGGACGAGTCAGGATTGGAGAGGATGTAGCAGTAGGCAGGGGGAGGGGAGGAGGCTGAGGGGAGGGTGGGGGATGAGGTGGCGGTATGGTGGTAAGGGTGACATCCATGGCGTTAGGTGGAGGGGGAAGAGGTAGAGGATGGGGTTTTTTAGGATTTGAGGATGCGGGGGGGACAGGAGCGACTGGGAGATGACAGGAGGTGGCAGGTTCCAGCGTCGGCGCTATGGTGGTGTGGGCTGTGGCTCTTCAGGCGACCACCCTGCCAGGGGCCACAGAAGTTGACGTCACAGTGTGGTGGAGTGGAGGGAAGGGATTGAGGGTGGACGAGGGGGTTCGTCGAGAAGGAGCAGTAGATGGGGCAGTGAAGGGCGCAGGAATGGGAAGGGTGAGAAGTTGGGGGGATGGATTCGGGGGGGTGGGGGGTGACGACTGTGCACTCCAAGTAATAGAGGTGGCGGCGGCAGAGGGGGTGGTGAAGACTATGGCGGTGGCGGTTGCGGTGGTGGTAGGGGTAGTCATCGTGAAGGGGAAAGAGGACAGAACAGGAGAAACAGAACAAGGGCGAAAACGGACGACAACGAATCACACACGACAAAGAAGACGAAAATGAAGACGAAGACGCTGGCTGAGGCCGAAGCCCCACTCTGCTGCTGCTGGACGGGAGGGCGGCTGCAGGAGGGAGATCCGCTGCCGGGGGTGGTGAGGGACTGGACCGCGTGTGCTGCTGTTGCCGTTGCTGGCGCCGCTACCGGGCCGGGATGGGCTGGGCTGCACTGGGCTGAATCGTGCCGCCGGGCTGCTGAAAACTGCCGGCTTGCTGGCGCTGCTGGAACTGCTGTTGCTGCTGCAGCTGCCGCTGCTGCTGGACCGGTGTCGGCGACGTCTGCTGCATCTGCTGCAATACCTTACACTTCGACAATTGTACCGACAATTCTCGAATGGCACAACTCTCGCGAGTTCCGCCGAAGATGATTCCACTCGCAAATGACTGAACCTTTATATGCATCGGAAGTACAACAGCGCATGCGCTAGATACAGTGCGCACGCGCTCAATCATTCCTGCTGCCTCCTGCCGCAAAAAGAGTTGCAGCGCCTCCGGTGGTGAATACTGTTGAAAACGATATATCGTTACAAATGATTATTCATAGCCGGCCGTTTCAGATGCCGTTGTTTCTTCATGTCTGATAAAACAGGATTCCACGTTTTACTTAGCGGGTATCCGTTATCACGATTAATGATATTATCTGCTAGTCTGATTTCGACAGATTCTTTTAAAACGCAATCCCAATACCGAGAAGCATTTGCAACTACTTGCGTCTCATTGTATAGCATCCTGCGTCCCTCTGTAAGGCAATGCTCAGTCAGTGCAGATTTATCTGGCTGTAATAATCGAGTATGGCGATGATGTTCAATACACCTGTTGTTGACGGTACGAATAGTTTGGCCAATGTAAATTTCCCCGCACTCACATGGTATTTTGCAAACGCCAGACTTCCTCAAACCTAAATCATCTTTGACAGAGCCAAAAAGTGCTCGAATCCTACCTGGCGAACGAAAAACGCATCTGATCTCATATTTCTTCAAAAGTCTACCTATCCTGGCGGACACATTATCAGCATACGGAAGAAAAGCCACAGACCTGAAGGTGTCTTCCGAAGGTTCAGGTAGAGGTCCAAACTCAAAAGCAAGTCGAATTTGTCGGTCCGTATAGCCGTTATTATTGAACACTTCCTTAAGATGTTGCAAATCCTGTGGTAAATTTTCAGCATCCGAGACAGCATATGCTCATTTAACCAAGGTCCAAAGGATTCCTGTACGTTGAAAGGGTGGATAGCAACTGGTAGCATGTATAAATACCTGGTGGTATGAGTCGGTTTCCCGTAAACATTTTGTCCAAGAGTTCCATCTTCTTTTCTATAAGCTAGTACTTCCAACAAAAGATAACTTTCCCTCCTTTTCAATTTCCATCGTGAATTTGATGTTCGGATGAAGACAATTAAAATGGTCCAAAAACCAGTGGAAAGACTGTTCCATGTGGCCAAACATGAAACATATCGTCAACATATCTCAGAAAACATGAAGGCTTCAAAAAAGATGTTTTCAAGGCCGTATCTTCAAAGTCCTCCATAAAAAGATTAGCGACTATGGGCGATGAAGGATTCCCCACAGCCACACCGTCGGTTTGTTCAAAACATTTTTCATCAAATAAAAAATAGGTGGACGTCAGAACATGAGGGCAGAGCTTCGTCATTTCCATATCAAGTTTTTCATTAATTAAAGCCAATGACTCTTCAAGAGGGACCTGAGTAAAAAGTGACACCACATCAAAACTAACGAGTAAATCAGGGGGACCAAGACGAAACAACTTTAAATGGAGTTGGATAAATTTACCCACATGAGGGCTGAGAGCCGACGCTAAATATTTTACCAAGTTGTAAGTTGGTGCACATAATTAGAAACAATAGGGCGCAATGCGACCCGACTCTTATGGGTCTTTGGCAAACCGTATAATCTAGGTGGAACGGCCGCACCAGGACATAGTTTTGTGATAGTGTCCTCAGGTAAGAAACTCTTCTTCAAACGTGAAATAGTAGTCCGTTTTATAACATACGTGGGATCCTTCTGTACTATACGATATGACGGATCTTTAAGTAAATCATACATCTTATTCACATAATGTGCCTTAGAGATTAAAACGGTAGCATTACCTTTGTCTGCTGGTAAAATTAACAATGCAGGGTCCTCTATAATTGACCGAATGGCTGCTCATTCAGCTGAAGAAATATTACTTTGTGGAGGCCGAGCGCGACGCAGGAGTGATTGAGCGGGTGCGCACTCTATCTAGTGCATGCGCTGTTGTACTTCCAGTGGCGACTTGTGTCACTTGGGGCCCTAAACTGACCATGGGTTTATGTAAAAAATTCTCGGTTTTCTTGCCGCGTCAGTTCAGGATAAAATCTCGAGCTTTCAACGATAGCCTCTATCGTCGTCAGGAGCAACCGTGATAGCAGATACTATCTGAGCGGTGCATGGAAACGAGCTCTCGATGCAGAGAAACAACAGAGACATTCTTTCCAAAGTTTACATTCCAACGGCGCCACCAGCGCACACATTGGCACCGTCTGCAACAGCAGTACGTAATCGCCGACTAATCACAAGCCGACCAATCAGAAGCCGTCCACGAGCTATAAAATGCCACCACAGCAGCAGTGAAGACAGTTAGTTGCTCCTGACGATGACGATGGAGGCTATCGTCGAAAGCTTGAGATTTTATCCCGAACTGACGCAGCAAGAAAAGCGAGAATATTTTACATATAAGTGCCGTTGCGAAAGACTGTTCAGGCGCACTTCCTCGGGCAGTGTCCTAACCTGGAATCCCCCATCCCACAACACCTGTAGCCTTCCCCACCCTACATACTCCCAAAAATTCAAAGCCCTACTGACCCCCCCCCCCACCTCTCCTGAACTCACAGTCCCTATCCGTCCAATAGATGATCCCACCCCTCCCAGAAAGACACTTCACCCCCTCCCCACAGCTGATGACGTCATTAGGTTTGTCACCATTGTCCTTCAGAACAGCCACCCCTTCAAACGCCCTCATACCCTCCAACAGATCTCCATAGCTGCACATTCCATCTTCAACCTCAATACCTTCGCCGCCTACTCCCATAACCAGGCCCACTTTACCTTCTCCCATCTCGACACCCTAGTTTAAACCCCACCATGTTGCAACAGCACATTATCTTGTTTAACAACATCCGCTCCCTTCCCACCAACAAGAATCTCCTCATGCACATCCTCACAACCCACCACATGGATGCCTCCCTCGTTAATGAAACTTTCTCCAACCACATGTATCGTCAGCACATCTCCCTACCTCCTCCACCGTTCTGACAATCCCCACCCGATAGTGCACAGCTGGGTAGCCATTGGCCACATTCACCAGATCCCTGTTCTGCTCCAACTCCTCCTTCCCAACCCCACTGAACACCTAATCCTTAGCCTCTCCTTCCCCAGCCTTACCATTACCTGCGCCACTATCTATGTCCATGCCAATGCTACCATTCCATTTGACTTCTTTTCCCACATTGACTACAACTTCTCCTTCTACACGATTGCCACCGAGCTTAACATCCACAGTCGTACCGCCGCCCAGCTACGGTGGTGGCATCTGTTCCTTACCTCACTACAAGGTGATCTCATCCCCCTTCCACAACACACCTGCTCTGAATCCAGTACCACTCCCAATGTAGTCCTGGCCTCCCCAAACCACCTTGGATGCATTATGGTGGATGTCCTAGACCCCATCGGTAGTGACTATCTCCCTGTCCTGCTTACCATGTCAGACGGACATAACCCTCGTCTCGCTTTGACCCTATCCTGAAATATGTCCATAACTACTCCCACACTTACTGGAATATCTACCAGGACACCCTCAATATCCAGGTCGAAAGCCACCCTCTCCCCTACTACCACCCTGATGACACCACCTGTGCTGCCTCCTTTCCCCAGCAGACCTTGTCTGAGGCTGTTGAGGCACATGTTCCCACTATCACCATTTATCTGACTGTCCCACCTTACCCCTACAGGCCCTCCTCCTCCTGTGAGAATACCATCGTCTACTGTACTTTCCTCTACACACGAGACCAGGACACACTCCATGCCACTGGCAACTCCAGAGACACATTCGGAATTTGCTTGTGGCCATAAAACGCTGAGACTGGCGCCAATCCTGCACCCGCCTAAATGCTACCCTCCCTATAAAGTCGTCTAAGTACTGGTCAGCCTTCCACCACCTTACTCGCTCTAAACCCTCTCCACAATATCCTCTCCTCCATGATGACCAACCTTTTCCCGACAACCTCAGTAAAGCCAATCATTTCGCTCCCTACCTCTCTGATATCCTTACTATCCCTGATGATCCCCTGTTCAATTACTGGTCTGACACCTCTGCCCCTACACTCGCTCCTAGCTTCCAGTACTTGGACAATACCACACACACAGATCTCAACACTCCCATCACCACTCAAGACATCGTAGCCATACTTCACACTAAACGCAACACCACTCGCAGTCATGACCATGTCACCTACTGCCATCTCCGTGAGGCTCCCATTTTCTTCCTTACTTACCTGGTCAGTCTTTATAATGTGGTCCTCTCTACTGGTATCCATCCCAACCTGTGGAAAACCTCCCAGAACCTGATGTTCCGCAAGCCAGACAAACAGCCCTCTGACGTTTCCTCCTACCATCCTATCAGCCTCACCTCAGTCTTCAGCAAGGCCTTGGAGTCCATCCTCACCTGACACATACACCAACACCTGCACCTGCACCGCCTCCAATCCCTTACCCAATGTCGCTTCTGACCCTCCTTCTCTGCTGATGACCTTCTCCTACATCTCACCCACCTGCTCTCTGACCAACTAAATTCCCATCGATCCGCCATCTTCGTCTCCCTCGACCTACAACGTGCCTACGACAATGTCTGGCATTCCGGTCTTCTATTCACGCTTCAAACTTTCGCCTTCCTATTAATTATGTCCACCTGATAGCCTCCTTCCTCTCTCGTCGTCCTTCCTATGTTATCCTCCACAATACAGACTCCTATACCTTCTACCCCTCCGCCAGCGTGCCCCGAGGCTCCATTCTCTCCCCTCTTTTCTACCTCCTCTATACGGTGGACATGCCATCATCCAAACCCTCCCTCCTCCTCCTTCAATATGCTGATGACACCGCCTTCCTTGCCCTCGCCCCCACACTCCAACGCTCCCAACGCTTTCTACAACCCCACCTTTACCAGTTCACCACTTGGTGCAACCAGTGGCTGCTCGAGGTCAATCCTTCCAAAAACCAGGCAATCATCATAGGCAACACTGTCCCTTCCTTCTGTCTCCTGGATTTTTACCTCACCATATATGGTCGTCCCATTGTCCGAGCCCCCACCCTCAAGTACCTTGGCGTCACCCTCGACCGCCGCCTTTCCTGGACCCCTCATCTCCGAACAGTCCAAGCCAAGGCATCTACCCGACTCCGCCTCCTTAAACTCCTGTCTGGCCGTACATAGGGGTCTGGACCCCTCCACCATCCTCCACACTTATAAATCGCTCATCCAACCCATTCTTTGCTATGCCCACCTTGCCTGGATTTCTGCCCTCCAACCTACTACAAGTCCCTCCAAATCCTGGAACGCCATGCGCTCTGCCTCACCTATCGCATCCATCTCCCATCCCCCATGTGGATCCTATACTACTTGATTCCCTTCCCGTACCTCCTCCTTTTCCTCGAATGGATACAGATCCATTATACCTCTCACAAGCTTGATCCTTCACACCAGCTTGTCTCTCCCATCCCACCCCACCCCACTGCTGCGCCTCTACCATTGTAGCCCACCTGCTCTCCTTCTTCACACGCTCTGTACCCTTGCCCAAGGTGGCTTCTGCCAACTCCCACTTCTACTGGTGTCCTCATTCCTTCCATATACCCCTCCTACCACATCTACTCCTCCCCTTCCTCTCCCCCTTCCTCCTTTTATTCCAGGGCTCCCTCTCTCTTCTTTCTCACCATCCTTTCTTCCTCCCCCTCCCTTCTCCCACTTTTCCCACTTCCTCCCTCCCTCCCAGGGCTTCTACACCTCACCCTACCCTCTCCCCTCCCCTCCCCTCTCCCTTCTTTTCACCCACTGGCTTCTTCCCTCCCTCCCCCCCCCCCCCGACGGTTCCCTACAGCCAGTGGCAGTCCCTCTCCCATCTCATGAAGTGTGTTCAGTGTTTTCTGTGCCGAAGGTCCTCATCAGTGTTTAGTGCAACGATGTTTTCTTCGTTTCTGTGCGTCAGTGTTATCTTTGGTGTGCTCCTTCATTCGAGTGTAAAACTGATTACCTTCGCACTGTGGATCTTGTTTCTGACAACCAGTGCCATCCAACGAATGCCTTCATTACTATTGTTGTGTGTGTCTTCTGTTTTTAACTTTCATGAATTTCTGTTTCTATGTCTCCATCTTCACTATATGTTTTTTCTGTTGGCCAAAGAGTGGCATCTGTACACCGCTGCTGGCCCACCTTTGTATAAAGGGAAAATACAATAAAGGGAAAAAAAAGACTTCATTCTCGTATGACCCTGGGTTTGCTAAATTTGCTTTTCAGGGGTACTGATTGCGAAGCAATCACATTCCTGCATACCTTCTTCACGACTTCGCCCTGATTGATGTCTGCCAAATTCTCACCCACAGACGTATTTGGAGTAGATTCCTGTACATCATTGTACTATACTTTCTTGTTTAAGTTATGACCAGTTCCAAAATTCTTATTACCAAGCACAATGCTGACCTAGTATAACTTTATGGATTACCAGTCTTCAAGCCTTTGATTTTTCCATTCAATTTACTGTGTTTTGCACATTTCATTACTTCTCATTCATTCATTCCCACCTTTCACTGGACACAATCAACTTTTATTTCTTTTTCCCTTTCTTAGGTCTTCATGTTGGCGGAAAATTGCTAAAAAAAAGCCTTGTCGATTAAAGCATTATTGTATAACGGAACAATATTGATGTAACTAGAAGTATTTGAAAGACGGCAAGCTAAGGGGAACCAAGAAGAGTGTATAACAAGTTAAAGAATAATTGTTCTACACAGTTCGAGTATGCACAGTTGCACAGCTGTGAAATCCTCCAAACACAAAGACTTCTACAGCACTTAACTATTGTACCTCTCAAATTCCACTGAATTCCTTAGCCCAATAGGCCTTTTTGACTTTGGATACACTAATCAGTATCCCTTAGGATGAGGAGAACTTACCAATAAAAGTGGTCTACAATAAAGCAACAGAAATGTCTTCGGTTTGTGAGACATCTTACTTGATCTTTCATTTGTTTTTACCAACACTAAATCTACAGGTTCGAAGAGAGTAGGCTTTTCCCTCACGTCATATCGGTTCTTTCGCTCTTTGGCCTGCTTTTGCATTCTTTCCTCGGCTATTTTCTCAATTTCTTCTGTTGTAAACACCTATCCCACGAGAAAACTCACTTCCTTGGCGGTTATGTTAGTGGGCTTTTTGTTAAACTACAATTCATATCATGTAAATCCGGAATCCTCGTGCCAAAGGTTATGGATAATGTCTTCAAATGACAAAATAGCATTGACCCTATTTCTTCTATCACAGGAAGTTTGACGCAATCTGTTCAGTTCTTTCATGAATGGCTCACTAGGGTTACCTTAAAGAATATGAAACGACATCTTAATACGCATAATGCTGTTTCTCTCTAATATTTCCTCAATCTTCTCAGCCAATAACTGTAGACCATTGTCCGAAATTAGCAACTGAGGTTTCCCTGTGTGAACAAAATAATCTTTTATGGAATATTACGTCTGTACATGGAGGACCATACACATACCAGAAACTCAAATACACAGTATTAATGTTCCACAATAAGCTTTTAAAATAAACTTTTCATATCTTCTCTACCAGAAACTTGTCAGTTGCTCTGCAGGTAGGTAGAAGCTCATATATTTTGAGAAAACATCTAACACAACAAAAATATAGGCAAATCAGTCTGCAGATAGAGAAAATGGACAAAGCTGTCTACTGTAATTAGCTGCCTAGGTTTTTCCAGTTGTATGCTCTGTCTTAAGCACTGAACAGGTACTGAAGCTGGTCTCACTTCCTCATATTGGTCACAAGCCGTGACCCGCTTCTCTACTACTTCCACGTGTTTTCGTATCTTATTGTCTCATGATTGGAATAAATCTCCAAATCGTGATTGCAATAAATCTCCAAATCTATTAGAACATCTACACGTTGATGTGAAAAACACAGCTTCCGCTCCTCCATACCGGCTTTCCTTCTGCAGATGAGAGTTCGTTGGTGCAGCTGATGGTATATTCACACCTTAGGGTGTTTTTGTGAACTCAGGAGTTGTTTAACACGTTTCACTTGCTTGTCACAGTGTTGTTCTCTATGCGTCTCCTTACAGATTCGCTAAACTGTGTCTTCAGTCCGTTTGACCTTCACGTATAACAACTGTATGTCGTTAGAAGTAGAAACCAGCACTTCTGCTTGTCCCTCAGTAGACAGTTTGGTTAGAGTATTCGCTATAATATTGTCTCACCCTTTCACATAGCAGATCTCCAAATGGAACTGCTGTAAACACATAGCCCATTGGGCCATCCTAGACTGTCTTAATCTGCATCTCTTCATGAAGATGAGAGCTTTATGATCTGTTAAAACCATTGCATGTTTGCTTAACAAGTAACACTCAAATTTATGGAGTCCATACAGAATTGCTAAAGCTTCCTGTGTAGTGACACTATAGTTTCTTTCGACTGGTGAGATAGTTCCACTCGCAAATGTTACAGTACAGTGGATGTTCTTTCCATCCTTACTTCCCAAATGGAAAATCTGAGCACAAATCCCAAAAACATAGATATCCGAAAGCGGTTGCAATAAGTCTGGGTGATACCGAATCCTACTCTGGACTAATTTCGGCTTGTGTTTCTGGAAATCCGTTTCAGATTCTTCTGCCTATACCAATAGGACAGTCTTCTTTAGGAGTTGACTCAGGCATTCATTACTAAACGCCTCTGAAGTGAATCTGCAGTAAAACCCAAGGACCTTAACATCGTTTTTAACTGCTTTTTATAATTCGGATCAGGGAGCTTTTCTATAACCCCTAACCTACGTCCGTCAGGGACTATACCTTTCACGCTAGTGATGTGTCCCAGGAATTTAATCTCACTCTTACTGACCTTTAATTTCTTTCCACCTCCCTGCACTGTCACTAAAACCGGTTCCAACTGTTCAGCGTTCTAACCAGGTAGGCGTGGCTCGCGGTACATCATTGACTTATATTATCAACTGATCCATTAGTTTTGGGTCAAATATCTGATGCACTGCCATCAGAAATGCAGTGATGGATATGCTCATCTCGAAAGGTACTATGTGTGACTGGTAGCACAGAGTGCCATGCAAGAAACCTATACTGTATATTTCCATGTCTGTGGCTAACCACATGTCCCAGCACCACTTACTGACATCCAGTGATGACAGGAATTTTGCTCCATGAAAGCTCTGCAACATTTCGTCAAAAGAAACAGGTAGGTCACTTTCCCTTACCACAATTTCGTTAAGCTTTCATGTACTGAGAACCTAACATACACTGCTGTCTCACTATGGAATAATAAACAAACCACTGATAGAATCACTTTGAGCATGCTAAGCGATTCCCCATTATACGATCGTGTTTATTTCCTTCTGTACAACGTACCTGATAGCAAAAGGTACACTACTGGCCATTGAAATTGCTACACCACGAAGATGACGTGCTACAGACGCGAAATTTAACCGACAGGAAGAAGATGCTGTGATATGCAAATGATTAGCTTTTCACAGCATTCACACAAGGTTGGCGCCGGTGGCGACACCTACAACGTGCTGACATCAGGAAAGTTTCCAACCGATTTCTCATACACAAACAGCAGTTGACCGGCGTTGCCTGGTGAAACGTTGTTGTGATGCCTCGTGTAAGGAGGAGAAATGCGTACCATCACGTTTCCGACTTTGATAAAGGTCGAATTGTAGCCTATCGCGATTGCGGCTTATCGTATCACGACAATGCTGCTCGCGTTGGTCGAGATCCAATGACTGTTAGCAGAATATGGAATCGGTGGGTTCAGGAGGGTAATACGGAACGCCGCGCTGGATCCCAACGGCCTCGTATCACTAGCAGTCGAGATGACAGGCATCTTATCCGCATGGCTGTAACGGATCGTGCAGCCACGTCTCGATCCCTGAGGCAACAGATGGGGACGTTTGCAAGACAACAACCATCTGCACGAACAGTTCGACGACATTTGCAGCAGCATGGACTCTCAGCTCGGAGGCCATGGCTGCGATTACCCTTGACGCTGCATCACAGACAGGACCGCCTGCGATGGTGTACTCAACGACGAACCTGGGTGCTCGAATGGCAAAACGTCATTTTTTCGGATGAATCCAGGTTCTGTGTACAGTATCATGATGGACGCATCCGTGTTTGGCGACATCGCGGTGAACGCACATTGGAAGCGTGTATTCGTCGTCGCCATACTGGCGTATCACACGGCGTGATGGTATAGGGTGCCATTGGTTACACGTCTCGGTCACCTCTTGTTCGCATTGACGGCACTTTGAACAGTGGACGTTACATTTCAGATGTGTTACGACCCGTGGCTCTACCCTTCATTCGATCCCTGCGAAACTCTACATTTCAGCAGGATAATGCACGACCGCATGTTACAGGTCCTGTACGGGCCTTTCTGGATACAGAAAATGTTCGATTGCTGCCCTGGCCAGCACATTCTCCACATCTCTCACCAATTGAAAACGTCTGGTCAATGGTGGCCGAGCAACTGGCTCGTCACAATACGCCAGTCACTACCCCTGATGAACTGTGGTATCGTGTTGAAGCTGCATGGGCAGCTGTAACTGTACACGCCATCCAAGCTCTGTTTGACTCAATGTCCAGGAGTATCAAGGCCGTTATTACGGCCAGAGGTGGTTGTTCTGGGTACTGATTTCTCAGGATCTATGCACCCAAATTGCGTGAATATGTAATCACATGTCAGTTCTAGTATAATATATTTGTCCAATGAATACCCGTTTATCATCTGTGTTGTAGATTGGCAAGACAGCCAACCCACTATGAGAGGAAGCCGAAAGGCACGCGTTTTAGCTCACGCAGGCTGGCGTGAGGTCTGGAACAGGTCAAGGAAATGAGACTAACAAAAAACGTACGTAGCTGCTGGAATACCTAAATTTAATCCATAATTGGTGAACACCGCTCTTGACGGTACATGTTTTACAGCATCAATAGTAACTGGTAATGGCGCCTTGCTAGGTCGTAGCAAATGACGTAGCTGAAGGCTATGCTAACTATCGTCTCGGCAAATGAGAGCGTATTTTGTCAGTGAACCATCGCTAGCAAAGTCGGCTGTACAACTGGGGCGAGTGCTAGGAAGTCTCTCTAGACCTGCCGTGTGGCGGCGCTCGGTCTGCAGTCACTGATAGTGGCGACCAGCGGGTCCGACGTATACTAACGGACCGTGGCCGATTTAAAGGCTACCACCTAGCAAGTGTGGTGTCTGGCGGTGACACCACAATCTGCATTTCTTCTTGGTGTAGCAATTTTAATGGCCAGTAGTGTATAAGATATGATTTTGCCAGAAATTTGTCTTGTGGCTTGATTGTCAAACAACACTCAAAGTTTTTGACTTTTCTGGTTGAGTATAAAAATACCTCACCGTTTTGCATTTGCACTTACTTTAAAGTTGTTTTTTTTGCTCTGATACCACCCACATGTGACAGTCAATGTGACAGATGTTATACTTTTCCTTGCATCATCTTCTTTCAACAAATCTTCAGTAATAGCTCTACAATTAGGAGAATTTGCATTTTGTACTCTCACCAGATGTGCTTAAGCAACCTGTCATGAAGCGACAGGTCACACAGGCACTGTGCTTTGCTCTGCACTTTGACTGTGTCTAAGAGGAACGTAGCGTTATCATCTAGTCTTAAGGGTGGTTGACAGTCAGACTTACCATCAAATATGAATCTATATATGCTCTATCTGTCGTTACTGGGCAGTTTTTCACATTTCAACCTTTGTGCCTTGTTCCAAACTGTGTCCCACAGGTGCATTCTCAACTGCAACTTGATCTGCGTTGTTTTTCAGAGGCAATATATCCCATATCTGCCAACTAAACGTTCTAGCGCTTACTTTCTGTTCTCCCGTAGTTTGTTCCCATACATTAAATAACATCACTGTACCGAAAATATCATCTGTTTTTGTTTCGTCTGAAATTGCATAGTTGCTGCAACAGCCATCCTGGTGGTCATTATCAGCAGGGTGATTTGCATAGATGTCACCTGTTTACTCTTAATTTTCATTATTGTTATAAGTTTTCTTTTCATGTCTTACACTTAAAATAAACTTTTGGCCCTCAGAAACTATTGTGTCTAATCGATCCTATACTGAGACTTCGTTTAGTTTAACATCTCATGTGGGAGACAATAGTTATCATAACGTGACATGGGATTGTGATTAGCATTACACTGCACGTAACCTACATTTGGCCACCTATCACCACTGCTTTGGCACCATATGTATTGGCCGGCTGTATGTGGCATTTGTTGAGGGTTCTTACTTCCATCATCACGTGCATGCAAACGTTCCATGCATTCTGAGTATCTTACGTAATGTCCCTGGCTGCTGCCATTAACTCTCAATGAATGTAAAAAGGCAATATTCTTTCGATACAGGCAGCAGACACCTCAGAGTTTCACTTCCAGTTTCAAAACAGAGATTTGATTTGAATCATGTGTTTGCCAATTATTAATTTTAGTTTTTATAACTGCACTGTCATTTTTTAGTTGTGATCTAGAACCACTGAGTGCATCTATTACAGATAACATCAAAACATTTTGCCCACCGCTCTAAGTTATGGATCCTCATCTGCGGATCCCGTCATTATGTGAATGTCATCCGTACCACCACGTACTGAATCACTCACATTAAGTGCAACTGATTCTATTTTCAACTGATCTACTAATGTGACACTAGGCAGTTCTTCAGAAGTTTTTTCATCATTCCCAATACAAGTTCTATACATGTTACGACTGAAAACTTCAGTGCTGTTGAAATCAGCTTTATTTCTATCAAAATGAATATTACCTTCAGTGCCACCAGATCACGTACAAACTACTCTAATGGGAAAAAATCGTAACACCAGAACAATAAGTAATGTAGCGTAATGAAATTTTGGGATTACATTTGTCTAGGTGACGTATTTAAGTGATTAACATTGCAAGATCACATGCGAGATAAGCCATTGCAAATGTAAAATGATGGTACATTAATAACCGGTGTAACCACCAGAATGTTGAATGCAAGCACGAAAACGTGCATGCACTGAGTTGTACAGGTGCCAGATGTCAGTTTTTGGGGTGGAGTTCCATGCGTGTGGCACTTGATGGGTCATTGTTGGGACGGTTAACGTTGTTTGTGGATGACGCTGAAGTTAACGCCCGATGATGTCCAATATATGCTCAACTGGAGACGGATCTGGTGAACAAGCAGGCCAAGGCAACATGTCGACACTCTGTACAGCATGTTGGGCTACAACAGCGATATGTAAGCGAGCGTTATCCTGATGGAAAACGCCCCCTGGCCTGCTGTTCATGAATGGCAGATAACCAGATTAACGTACAGTTTTGCTGTCAGACTGCTTGGGATAGCAACGAGAGTGTTATTGCTGTCATACGAACTTGCATCCCAGATGATAACTCAAGTTGTAGTTCCTGTGTATCTAGCATGCAGACAGGTTGGATGCAGCGCCCCAACTGGCATTCTTCTAACCAACACACGGCAAACACTGGCACCGAGGCAGAACCAACTTTCATCAGAAAACTCCACAGACCTCCACGCTGCCCTCCAGTGAGTTCTTACTTGTCACCGCTGATGTATGGCAGTGATTTGGGTTCAGTAGAATGGACGCTACACAGCGACTGGCTTGGAGCTGTCCTTGAAGTAACCGATTTGTAACAAGTCGTTGTGTCACTGTAGTGCCAGCTGCTGCTCAGACTGCCGCAGACACAGTACGATGCACCAGAGCCATACGCCGAAAACTACGGTCTTATCTCCCGGAAGTACCACGTGCCCATCCGGAGCGCTGTAACCTTGCGAACGAAACTTCCCGCGAACACTGCTGCCAGAAATCACGTGCAGTGGCTACATTCCTGTCACATCTTTCTGCAATATCGCAGAAGGAACATCCTGCTTCTCGTAGCAGGTGAGGTGTTGATAAGGGTGTCTTTGTACCTTAAAGGCATTGCAGACAAACCTCAACTCAGAACGTCCTATCTCAAAGCTAACTAACGCTCACGACCTTTACAGCGTGTATTTAAAGCAAATCTGTTTTCCATACTAATAGTGACGCGACTAGCGTCAATCTTATGCGACTGGTGTGAAATCTGAACAGACATCAGCTTACAGATGTAGAAACACGCCTACCAACTTTCGTTTATATCGCACAACTTGGTCTTATGATTTTTTTCTGTTAGTGTAATTACTCTCTACTCTCAGCCATTCTGTTCTGGAATTATACAAGAGCACTTAGCAATTGCAAATAAATCTTTTCACTTAGCTTCTGTGGAGTAGCTCTAAGAACATACGCGGCGCCAGTTGTTGTGAGATGGTAGGTGTTGCGGCATGTTTTTGTAATCTGCTAAAATCGTACTGCACCCCCATCACACCGCCTTCCCAGAGGACAGGTTTACAAAACAAATGCCGCAGCCCTGTTGCAGTTGATTGCCTACTGCTTGTGTTCCGTCCCTGTTACCTGTCCTTACCAAAACGGTAGCAGACGGTTGTAAAACGCTCACTGCTAGTTTAAAGGGTGAGGCTACCACCTTACTGCTGCATTCCCTGTGGTATCTCCCAAACCCTCTGTTACACAGAGAAGGCTTTCCAAACTCTTTCATCTTTGGTACTTCATATTGCAGTATTCGTCAGATTTGCCGGCAATGCTGCACTGCTTTGTAACTTATTCATCTATATCGTAATTCCTCAACGGCTCCTACCAGATAGGTGAGATGTATACGTAAGAGGGCAGTTCAGAAACTATCTGTCCTTATTTTTTATTGTTGAAACTATCAACAGTATCGGGGCACGCGCGCTTTCTATGTCTGTAGGTATACGTAGTACACGTGCCTGAATTTTTTCACAACTGAGGAAACAATCAGTCGCTGACTACCCGTTGACAAGTGAACACGTGTAAGCACTAGTTTTCGGATTTTGTATGGAACAACATTATTGCATCAAATTTTGTTGTAAGCGTGGTGATTCTCAAGTTGAAGCTATCCGTAAGATTTGAGAAGTGTTTGGGGACGAAGCAGTGGGTACCAGACAGATACAGGAGTGGTACAACCGTTTCGAAAATGGCCGCTCATCAGTGAAAAGTGAAACACGTTCAGGTAGGACCTCAACATCAGCAAATAAGGTTGTTATTGGTCATATAAGGACCCTGGTGATCACGGAAGGAACCTCGTACGGAGATCGTACAGGACATTATTCTGGATACTGTGAACAGTAATCCCAACATTCTTAAGACGGAGATCACCAGTTGTAAGTTACAGGTAATGGGTATAACCCAGAAAAAAAGTGCCAGTCATCGTAATGGAGCCCCCCCTCATCCCCGAGACCCAAACAACGCAGCAGGTCCGTAGTAGTGTGAAAGTAATGCTGACGGCTTTTTTATTTCTATTCCAGTGGCGAGGTCCATCACGAGTGCGCCCCAGAAGGTACTAATGGCAATAAAAAGTGCTGCCTAGAGGTTCTGCGTTGACTTTATGAAGCAGTGAGACACAAACTTTGAAGGTTACTAGAGTCAAACAGTTGATTATGAACAAAGACTGATTTTTTAATGGAATATCCTTCGGTTCTTGGAGGAACATTGACATATCAATAACTTCGATACACAGTGTTATTAGCTGAAATCTTTATGCACAATTTTGAGCAAACGTTTTTAAATAAAGAGCCTCTAAGTTCTGTAAAGTATACTAAGTCTGTAAACTATTCGTATGCCGCCGTGATTGAAGTATACCGTGCATGGCAAAATGGTACAACTAAAAACCGCCGCCGAAACAACTCAGACGCACCACAGGCCATAGACGACAGGGGTGAACGACAGGTGCGGAGATATGTACGGGCGAATAAGTCGTGCAACTGCTGAGCAACTAATTCCCCAGATCAACCAAGGTGCTACCAACAGTGTCCCAACGAATTTTCAGCAAACGTTGCTGCCTGTGGGCCTCCACAGCCAGCGCCTGGTTCATGCACCCATGCTTACGGCGGTTCATCGGCGACGAAGGCCTTAATTTGCACGCCAACACCGGAACTGGACGTCAACTGAGTGGTGCTAGGTGGCATTTCAGATGAATCACGTTTCATGCTCCATCGGACAGAAGATCTTTCATCTATATCTGCATCTACGTAGATACTCTGCAAGCCACCGTACGGTGCTGTAGCGGAGGGTATACTGTACCACCTCTAGTCATTTCGTTTCCTGTTCCACTCTCAAATAAAGTGTAGGAAAAAAGTCTATCTATATGTCTCCGTATGAGCCCAAATTTCTAGTATCTTATCTTCATGGTCCTTGCGCGCAAGGTATGTTGGCGGTAGTAGAATCGCTCGACAGTCAGCTTCAAATGCCGTCCTATAAATTTTCTGAATAGCTTTTCTCGTAAAGATCGTCGCCTTCCCTCCAGGGAATTCCACTTGAGTTCTCGAAGCATCTCCGTAACACTTACATGTTCTTCGAATCTACCGATAACAAATCTAGCTTTGGCGTCTTCATTCAATCCGACCTGGCACGGATCCCAAACACTTTGGCAGTACTCCAGAACAGATCGCACCTTCGTACTATATGCCGTCTTCTTCACATGTGAACCACTCTTTCCTAAAATTATCCCAATAAAGCGAAGTTGACGATTCGCTTTCCCTACCACTTTTCTCACATGCTCGTTCCATTTCATATCGTTTCGCAAAGATATGGCCACATATTTAAACGATTTGACTATGTCAAGCAGGACTCTAGTAATACTTTATCCGAACATTACAGGTGTTTAAACGTCTGAAAGCGACTATGATCGGTTGGTTCAAGGTCAGAAGAGGGAGCGTTATGGTCTGAGGATTGTTTTCGTGGTATTCCCTGGGTAATCGCCTGTTTCTGGAAGGCACACTGGATCAACATAAGTCTCCCTCTATCCTTGGGGACCACCCTACATGCAGTCTGGTTTTCTGGCACGATGGCATGTACCAACAGAGCAATGCGACGTGTCACACCACTCGCACTGTACGTTCGTGGTTCGAAGAGCACCAGGATGGGTTTACTATACTCCCCTCGCCACCAAACTATTCGGACTGAAAAAATGGTTCAAATGGTTCTGAGCACGATGCGACTTAACTTCTGAGGTCATCAGTCCCGTAGAACTTAAAACTACTTAAACCTAACTAACCTAAGGATATCACACACATCCATGCCCGAGGCAGGATTCGAACCTGCGACCGCAGCGGTCGTTCGGTTCCAGACTGTAGCGTCTAGAGCCGCTCGGCCACCCCGGCCGGCTTATTCGGACTGAAACTCAGTCGAGAATCTGTGGGACCACTTCGATCTGGCTTTTCGCGCCATGGGTCCTCAAGGAGTCCTCATTGTTCCACATCCCTGCCGGCACCTTCCAGGACTTCATTCACTTTCTTTCCGCACATCCCGCTGTGGTCCGCGCTGCAAAAGTTAGTTATTCAGGCTTTTGACTGGTGGTCACTTTAATGTTACTGAACAGTGTATGATGTAATGGTACCGATTTTCTGTATTTTCAAATGTTGTCTCCTATAATTTTTCTTCTACACTCTTCGAAAACAAATATACTGTACTTTAATTTTTGTTTGGATTTTCTGTACTACGAAAATGGTTTCCTTCAGTCTCTATCTGTCAGATGGGAAATTTGGAATTTACTAATTAGTATTATCCCAGAGTTAACTCCTCTGTTTTATATCATATCCTGTGCTTCCATTTTTTTTATTTTTACCTGTAATAAATCTATTTTCGTATTTTATACGATGTATTTTTGGACCATATGTAATTATATATTTCTTTATGTTGATAAAAACATTACGAATTTTTAGTGAATTTTGCTCACAAAAATCAGAGAGCCTCTTACTATTTTAATCCACAAAATTTTGTTCGGAAGGTCCTATAATTTGATGTCCCACTTTACTTGCTGTTCTGCTGTTAAAATACCGTGAAACGACAAATTGTATTGTTTTTACGATATCCTTTACGATCACACTAGTTTTGTTAAAGTAAATGTTATTGCGATGTCTTCCCATAAT
This sequence comes from Schistocerca piceifrons, assembly GCF_021461385.2. Taxonomy (NCBI): domain Eukaryota; kingdom Metazoa; phylum Arthropoda; class Insecta; order Orthoptera; family Acrididae; genus Schistocerca; species Schistocerca piceifrons. The sequence continues at coordinate 37,453,225 of NC_060149.1, read as the reverse complement.
ACTATAACAGTACCGATTGTTTAATGATTTATTTCACAAATTTTTGTAATGATTTATTTCACTACACCAGGGTATAAAACTTTTCATCCAACCGCTGATTGTCACTCACCGTAGGCAAGTCTGCACTTCTTGTAAGCTCTTCACTAAATTACTATTTGACATCCTCAGGTACAAAAGCAAACTGTCGTGTTGGCAGAAGAGCCAACACCGTGTTACTAGAGGAGGCCGAAATGCACTCGTTTTAGCTCACGCAGGCTGGCGTGAGAAGGGAAGAACTATACTGACGTGAGGTCTGGAACATGACAAGGAATTACAATTCAGAAAGCGGACGTAATTAGTTTCATACTTAACTTTAATCCATTAATGATGAACGTCGCTCTTGACGGTACATTATTCACAATATTAACTGTTCAGATCATAGTAACTGAATATGGCGCCTTGCTAGGTCGTAGCAAATGACGTAGCTGAAGGCTATGCTAAACGGTCTTCTCTGCAAATGAGAGCGTATGTAGTCAGTTAACCATCGCTAGCAAAGTCGGCTGTACAACTCGGGCGAGTGCTAGGGAGTCTCTCTAGACTAGACCTGCCGTGTGGCGGCGCTCGGTCTGCAATCACTGATAGTGGCGACATGCGGGTTCAAATGGTTCAAATGGCTCTGAGCACTATGGGACTTAACATCTGTGGTCATCAGTCCCCTAGAACTTAGAACTACTTAAACCTAACTAACCTAAGGACATCACACACATCCATGCCCGAGGCAGGATTCGAACCTGCGACCGTAGCAGTCGCGCGGTTCCGGACTGAGCGCCTGAACCGCTAGACCACCGCGGCCGGCGACACGCGGTCTGACGTATACTAACGGACCGCGGCCGATTTAAAGGCTACCACCTAGCAAGTGTGGTGTCTGGGGGTGACACCACACAAACAATGAGACAAATTAATCACTTGTTTTATTTAGTTTCGGATACGTAAAATTAAAATATGTACAGTACCTTTTTGAATCCGTTTATCCGTTAGTAGATGTCCGTAGCTGTATATTAGCAGTTTATTGGGGTACAGAGTCCTACCATGTGGCTACAAAGACATATCAAACGTGACTTCTACTCGCCACTACAGACAAAACCCTTGTCAATGGAAGCACGAAAAAGACTTTAGTACTGCACCCAAGTAGCTTTAATTTTCGTTACAGTACACTTGGGGCTAGCTGGTCTGTAACGTTGCGCATGTGTCACTTTCACAACAAACGTTTCAGCCTTTGGGTTCTCATTTCTCAGGAAACCTAAGGGAATTGGTTCATTGAAAGGAAATTTCTAAGACAGCGGTATAAAGCTGTTCCACCAAGAACCGACGGAAGAATCGGTTAACATGGTAAAAAGACACATACAGAACACTTTCTGTTAATTTATAGCATGTTGCACAATTCGAATGAGATGGCAGTTGCTAATATACCTGTCATTCTGCAATGTTTTTCCAACAACTCTTAAACAAGGAAATTCTTTTTTTTTTTGTTTTTTGATGATGCTGACCTCAAAGTGTGAAAAACGACTTTTGATACATATTGTATGAGAATAGGCCTATCGGGATCCCTCAGAGAGCAGTATGTAACTCATACATATGCTACTACCCCATGATTCAATATTCTGCATATTTCATATAATTTGCAAGCTTCCTTTTTGGTGATGCAGTTTTCACGCTTTAGTAGAGCTGTATAGCAAATGCGTAAAAAAAGTAAAAGAAATCCCGCAAAAATTAATTTCCACTACCGCAAAATAATACTTTCTCACAACCGCAAAAGTGAAATTTTCAGTATCGCTAAACTAAATTCCTAATTACATATTGCGCATGTTTTGCAAGTCCACGTTTATTCCACACCCTGCTGCGTGCTTAACTATTGCTACTCGTAGATGGCTCTAGATCGAAGGTTGAGTGTTGACGTAAGTGCACAGGCGAAAGTTACTGTACTTGGAGCTACACAAGATAGTGAAGATGTTGTGTCTGGTGGTGTGCTGGGTATCTCCATGTACTACCCGACCACAATATTATTGCACTTTGCCCCCCTGACCGTTATCGGAAACACGGTAACGTTACGGTAAAGAAGTACAGTGATGACCAAGAAGAACACACTGCACTGTGAGTGATTTCAAGACTTGTGCATATACTGTCAAGTGGTTCAGCGTGCCCTCGTAAAATGTCACGCTAAAAACTCACGATAAGCCGACCAACGCGCCCTCATTTCCCGGGCACCAATATTGTGGTCGGCTAATACGCAGTCGGAAGTCAGTGCTTTACGCAGGTATTGGCAATGAAGTCTCGACAGTGATATCAAAGTGCATTTGCCTTTTTCTTGTCATTTTAAGCGTTTAAAGAATGGACTTCATAAAAACTAATAGAGATCGTGTTGTGTATCGTATTATTAAGTACAGTTTAAAGCAGTTGCGAAGTTGAACTTGTCTGTTCTTTAACACACTTTATAAAACAAATAAATAGACATGAACGTGAAAATCATCGTGATGCAACTGAATTGTGCGACCAATATCAACGTGATGAATTATCGTCACTGGAGTTCGTAAATAGAATTATACGTATGTTCCAGCATACCCGACTCTCGGGCAAGTGTTCACCGGCACAAACAGTGTTCTGCACTGCGTTTTAAAGATACTCTGTTGTACACTTTATATTCGCGACAGTAATGTCCAATATTTTATGGTAAAGATATGTGCACATTTTCGGTAATGAAAATGGAAAGCCGGCCGTTGTGGCCGAGTGGTTCTAGGCGCTTCAGTCCGGAACCGCGCTGCTGCTACGGTGGCAGGTTCGAATCCTGCCTCGGGCACGGATGTGTGTGATGACCTTAGGGTAGTTAGGTTTAAGTATTTCTAAGTCTAGGGGACTAATGACCTCAGATGTTAAGTCCCAAAGTGATTAGAGCAATTTGAACCATTTTTGAAAATAGGAAGTTTTACAGTGAAGCTGGGATGCTTTGCGGAAATCCAGTCCTCAGTTACCAGGTTTATGTGATCTACGGATCAATTTGTGCAATTTGCGTTGGAAAAGTCACCATAGTCTCAGTCCACTCTGCGACATGTGGGATCCTGTCCGGCGCACTCCGCTGTCTGCTGCACAGACAACTTTGGTGATAGTAGTACTGGCGTACTTACACAGCTGTTTATACAACTTACAGGCTCGCGTGAGACTCTCTCGTAGCACAGTGTAGCGTAAAGCAGACGACGGAGCTAACATGTGGCTTACCCGGAAGCGTCCACAGTTGCGCCAGAAATGAACTGTCCGTTGATAGAATTAGCATATATTATGCCCCAGTTAACGTCTTGTCCATTCCTCACATATACCGGAGCAGACAATTGGAATATTTGTGGAATAAAACTAGTAACAAAGGATGCTTTATGAAAATTTAAAAGAAAAATGAATCAACACCGTTTTTGGAACCACAAGGCGATAGATATTGTCATCAGGGGGAAAAAACCTGACGGTCTAGGGGTCCGAGCGTGAATGTTGCATTCCTTAATCTGGTAGGTGGGTTACGGAATTAAAAGAGAAAAATAGATAGGTGGGAATTAGGAAAGTATCATGGCAGGAAGAACAATATTTCTGATCTGGTGAGTACAGGGTAATCAATACAAAGTTAAATAGAGGCAACGCAACTTACATGTTTAATAATATGTAAGAAAACAAGAATCCACGTAAGCTGCTATGAGCAACATAGTGAACGGATTATCTTAGCCAAGATAGACACGAAGCCATCACCCATCTCAATAGTACAAATTTCTGTGCCGACTACAGGTGATGAAGAGACTGAAAGAACACGTTGTGAGATTAAAACAAACTGCAAAACATATCCAGGGGCAAATGTGAACTCTGACCAAAATGTATCGCTTATGAAAGGCAGATTAAATGTGAAGAAATTGCGGAAAGGGAGGAAGTTAAAAGTGAAAGGAGCTGGAAAAATGGAAGGAACCAGATGTTGTTGAAAGGTTCAAGGGAGTCACTGGACAAAGATTGACTGAAAAGAGAAATAGAATACAATACAACACGAACGATTGGCCTTGAGAGATGAAATATAGAAAATGGGCAAAAAGACAAGGCACGTAGAAATATTAGATAATACACGAAATTTTGAATTCAGATCACTTGGTACGGGGGACAACCAGAGCTGTGATGATACATTTAAAATTATGAAAATCCCAACAGCTGCGTTACAACGTTTTATTAACCACGACTAGTTTCGTGACATTACAGTCTCGTATGCAGGTAAACTGTTGACCTTTCAGTACATACTGTTGCAAGCTGTCGCTTGCTCTAATCATAAACATATTATTGCAGAACAAACCCGAACAGCGCATGCGCCGTAGTGTAGTGGTTACGATACTAAATTGTTTCATGGAGGGTCGTGAGCTCAAAACTAATCTGAAATGAAAAATTTTAATTTCTATATTCAGTTCGAGTACATTCTAGAAGTTATCACAAATGGCAAGAATCATTGTAATGGAATGTTCTGTAGCTGTATATATACCGTATGTGTTCTGGCCGGAGGCAGTTCGCTCCGCGCTCTTGTATGTGGAAGTGCTGAATAAACCTTAGTTCAGTAAAATGAGTGTTAGTCATTCGTCTACTTGCACCTTCCTCTACGTGACATTATCCTGTTGGAAACGCTGGGTATTGGAACTTGTGATACCGCTCATTATCGAGGACACAATGGCTCTTATCAGGCCACGACAGAGACGTCGTTTACGTGGCGAGAAACCGGAGTTCGAGCCATATTCAACAGATCGCAATGTATCGGAGACAGAAGAAGAAAAGGACGTCACGATGACAGCAACTGTGTGCCACCACACGAGACATCCTTTCGGGTTCTCTGGTGACGATGGCCAAGATCCAAACATGTGGCTGAAGGTATATGAGCGTATAGCCAAAGTTAACAAATGGGATGACGCCGTGTGTTTGGCTAACGTATTTTTCTACTTGGAGGGCACTGCCAAGCAATGGTATGAGAAGAATGAGGAGAAGTTCACAAGCTGGGAAGTATTCCAGGTGGAACTGCGCCAGTATTTCGGCGACACACAACGACAGAAGTGCAAGGCTGAAGATAAATTAAAGTGCAGGGCACAGCGTCCAGGTGAAATGACAGCATCCTACATTCAAGACGTCTTGGAGCTGTGTAAAATAGTGGATCAAAAATGTTCAAATGTGTGTGAAATCTTATGGGACTTAACTGCTAAGGTCATCAGCCCCTAAGCTTACACACTACTTAACCTAAATTATCCTAAGGACAAACACACACACACCCATGCCCGAGGGAGGACTCGAACCTCCGCCGGGACCAGCCGCACAGTCCTTGACTGCAGCGCCTAAGACCGCTTCTTCCTCGAATGAAGAAGGAAGATAAGGTTGCACATCTCATGAAGGGTGTTGCTGAGGACATGTATCAAGCCTTACTCCTGAAGGAGGTTTCGACAGCAGACGACTTCATAAAATGGTGCCAGTACATCGAGACAATGCATCAAAAAAGAATTACACGCAAGAAGTTTGAACGGCTTCCAATCGTCGTATCAATGTCTGTGATGGAGGAAGAAATTCATTTCACTAGTGTTCTTCGTCAGATAGTGAGAGAGGAAGTTCAGAAGGCACTTGGATTGCACAGCGAGCAAAAAACCGAGACGCTTCAAGAGGTCATAAGGGAGGAAGTGGAACAGACATTGAACCCAATCTCTCGTCCTTCATTTCCCTTTAAACCGGTAAGAAATCGAGATCCAGGGGAAGTTACGTTCCTACAATGCCGCATGATGAACCTGTTTGGGCACAAGGAAGACTGATGTGTAAAGGACCCAAGATAACCTACCAGTATGTTTCCATTGCGGACGACCGGGATATGTGGTGCGCTATTGTCCAGAAAGGCGGCGGATATTTGACGACGCCCGCGCCAGAAGACAGCAGATCGATCTTAGCCGACGCCAGCTCCGGGACGGCGAAGATGAACAAGAAGATATGGGTGCAGGACGACGTAGGTCATCATCGCCTCAAGCCAGCCACTGGAGAGGACGCTCCCTAACACGCCGATCAAGGTCTCCATCGCCGTTTAGAAACTCCAGCCGTTCACCTAACCGCCGCAACCTGGAAAACCGAAGGGTGCGACCTTCCTTGCAGGTGAGGCCGCCGAAGAGAAAAATCCTCCGCAATCGATCACTACAAAAATTATAGGAAACTACGTCGATATCCTCATGGATGGCCGACCAGCCCAAGCTCTTGCGGACTCTGGAGCATCATATTCAGTCATTTCGGAGAAGTACAGAAAACCGTATTCGTCGACAACAAAACATCTCTGCTGAAGGTGGCTAATGGGAAATATGTAAAACCTACAGAAAGATATATCATTCGTGTCAGTATAAGTGGCCATACACAGCCCTTAGAATTCATCGTCTTACAAGAGTGTAGCCATGACGTCATTCTCGAATGGGACTTTTTGAAAACTTCTCAAGCAATTATAGATTGTAGTTGCTGGAAGATTATGCTAGACTAGATGGGATACTGTGGACAGGAAGATGTGCATCCGAGTGTGTGGAGACTATGTGTGCTGGGTGAAGTGATCATTCCTGCCGTCAGCGCTAGAAAAGTAGCTGTCGTGTGTCATGCCATGCATCAACCCATGGATCTTGTAGTGGAATGTAAGAGAAGCATACCACTGAAGAATAACTTGGTCATCCCAGCCTCTGTCCTCTCGTTTAAGAACGGATTCGGTGAATTGGGGACAGTTAACTGTCGCCAAGAACCGCAGATCCTTCCAAGACGCATGTGCGTAGCAAACGCTGAGCCGTTAAGTTCAGAATAGCTGAGCGTCATAGAAACCTCCCACGCCAAGTCTGTGGGCGAAATTAGCGCTACCACTACGATAGAAGATCTTCTAGCTCGACTACCACCAGATCTCATTAAGGAACAGGAGAAGAAGCTACTTGCCATTCTTCAAGAGTCCTCTGAATGCTTCAATCCACAGGTGAAGAGCAAATTAGACAAATCATCGGTGAAGCACCCGATTAGCAATGGAGACCATCAACCAATAAGCCAGAGAGCATACCGTGTGTCAGCAACGGAACGTCGAATAACTCGCGACGAGGTAGAGAAAATGATGAAGAATGACATCATTCAGCCTTCGCAGAGCCCATGGTCGTCTCCAGTGGTTCTCGCCAGGAAGAAGGATGGCAGTTGCCTTTATTGTGTTGATTACAGGAAGCTTAATAAGATAACTAAAAAGGACATTTACCCTCTTCCACGAACTGACGATACACTAGATTGTGTGAAGGGGGATAAGTTTTTCTCAAACATGGACATATACTCGGGACACTGGCAAATCGAAGTAGATGAGGCTGATCGCGAGACAACTGCATTCATCACCCCTAAGGACCTATATGAGTTTAAGGTAATGCCGTTTGGTTTGTGTAATGCACCAGCAAATTTTGGTCGGATGATGGATAATCTTCTAAAGCACCTGAAGTGGTCGATGTGTCTTTGTTATTTAGATGACATTATAGTGTCCTCGGAGACATTTGATGAACACATAAAAAGACTGAGGGCCATTCTTAAGTGTCTCCAACAAGCCGGACTGAAACTTAATCCAAGAAAGTGTCTCTTTGGAGCAAAAGAAATCACTTGGACACCTTGTGTCAAACGAAGGTGTGCGGCCAGGGCCAGAAAAGGTGATAACTATAATGGAATTTCCTATTCCTAAAAGTATTAGAGAGGTGAGAAGCTTCCTCAGGTTGTGTTCTTATTATCGTCGTTTTATCAAAGACTTTTGTATCAAAGCCAGGCCATTCCAAGAGTTGTTAAAAGCCGATGCTAAACTTATCTTGGGTGGTGCTCAACAAGATTCTTTCGATATGCTGCGAAAAGCTCTGACGACTGGCCCTGTACTTGGTCTGTATGATGAGAGAGCACATGCAGAACTACACACATATGTCAGTCGGTGTGGGATCGGTGCTGTTCTGGTGCAGATTTCGGATGGAAAAGAGAAGGTTATAGGTTCAAATGGCTCTGAGCACTATGGGACTTTACTTCTGAGGTCATCAGTCCCCTAGAACTTAGAACTACTTAAACCTAACTAACCTAAGGACATCACACACATCCACGCCCGAGGCAGGATTCGAACCTGCGACCGTAGCGGTCGCACGGTTCCAGACTGTAGCGCCTAGAACCGCTCGGCCAGAAGGTTATAGCCTATGCTTCTAGGACACTTACAAAAGCCGAGAGAAACTGCTCAACTATAGAGAGAGAATGTCTTGCTATGATCTTGGCCATGTGCAAATTTCGACAGTATCTCTATGGAAGGCCATTCACAGTTGTTACGGACGATCATCCACTTCGTGTGACTTTTCATGTTTTCCCGACGGATCTGTTGCAAATACGCTTCTCGGGTTTGCCGCCGGATCGTATTGTGTAAATCGCACAATATTTCTTCGATACAACTGCTCGACATCATCAGGTGGTGGTAGCTGCTGCTGTCACTGCTGCAAGGCGCGACTGATGATAATCGCGCGGCGGCGTCGGAATTTATCATGACGGGAGCAGGCAATACGCGTGCGCGGGAAGACGCTCATAGTTGGAGAACGCGGCGTTCCTGGTGCCCCCTACTGGGAGCATAGTGCACATGTAGTCTCAGATGCCGACAGTCTACCTGGTGACTACAACACCTGAGGACGGTATTCCAACAGAATGGCTATTCCGAAAGGCAGATTGCCATGCATTCCGTTCTCAGCAAACTCGAAGCAGGGATGTAAATGAAGATGCGGAGGCACCCACTGCAACAGCGTTCTTGCCCTATTTTGGCGGCATGTCTTGGAGAATAGAAAGAATCCTCAAAAAGCACGACGTCGGCCACCAGCAAAACTGAGGAATTTATTGTGCTCTGTCAAAGACGACCTTGGCCTCAGAAAACGTGGCGTGTACAAAATCCCATGCCAATGTGGAAAATCTTATATTGGATAGACATGCCGAACCGCGCAAGAACGTTGCGTCGAACATCATCGTCATACACGCCTGGGGCAACCTGATAAATCAGCGGTAGCGGAGCATTGCCTGGACACGGGACATCGTATGCTTTACGAACACACGGAACTTTTATCTCCAGCGTCATCTTTCTGGGACTGTGTTATTAAGGAGGCCATGCATATTCGCACGGCGGACAATCTTATCAACAGGGATGCAGGTTTTCAACCGAGCGCCGCCTGGAATCCAGCACTGGCTGCCATTAAATCAAAAACAGGGAAAACAAGAACTTCCGTTTCCTCAAGTGATGCAACGCGTAGCTGAGATTTAGTTCAGACTTTAACCGCAGCAGCGTCCGGCAGCACAGTTATTGCCCATAGCACACGCGCGGATGGCCTTTCTGCAGCTCCCAGTAGGGGGCACCAGGAGCGCCGCTTCCTCCAACTACGAGCGTCTTCCCGCGCACGCGTATTGCCTGCTCCCGTCATGATAAATTCCGACGCCGCCGCGCGATTATCATCAGTCGCGCCTTGCGGCAGTGACAGCAGCAGCTACCACCACCTGATGATGTCGAGCAGTTGCATCGAAGAAATATTGTGCGATTTACACAATACGATCCGGCGGCAAACCCGAGAAGCGTATTTGCATCATTCACTTTGTTGGTTGACGGATCTTAAGGATCCAACAGGACGATTCGCCAGATGTGCAGTACGTCTTCAAGAGTATGACATTACCATAGTGTACAAAAGTGGAAGAAAACACCAAGATGCCGACTGTCTCTCAAGAAACCCTGTGCAAGATCATCAGGTCTTTGATGAAGATAATGACTGTCTCGCTGCACTCCAGGATCTCTGCTGAGCAGAAGAAGAACGCCAAGATATCTCAAACTATGCTTGCCTTGAATCAGTAAGAGGATGTGAAAGGACAATTTAAGGTAGTTAATGGATGACTTTGCAAGAAAAACTTTGATCCGTTTGGAAAGAGGTGGCTACCAGTGATTCCTAAACACGTGCGGTTAGATGTTAATTCCATGGCACACCTGAGGCCGGACATTTAGGATTTATGAAGATATACGATAGGATCCGCAAGAGATTTTTCTGGCCAGGTTTATCTAGGAGTGTCCGTCAATATGTGTCGCACTGTCGAGAGTGCCAGAGGAGAAAGGCAGTTCCTCAGAAACCACCTGGCCGACTCATACCAACTCCACCAGCCGAAACGCCTTTCCAGCGTGTTGGGATTGACCTCCTCAGACGATTTCCAACGTCTGCTAGTGGCAATAGATGGAGTATTGTTTGCACTGACTATCTGACACACTGTGCCATTACAAAAGCCGTGGAAACAGCCGAAGCATTCGAGGTAGCTAAATTCATCGTGGAGGACATTGTATTAAAACACGGTGCCTCAAGGTCGTTAATTACGGATCAAGGGAAAGTTTTTCAATCGAACATTGTGACCGAGATAAACCGTCGGTGCAAGATTACCCATCACATGACGACTGCCTATCATCCGCAAACAAACGGGCTTACTGAACGCCTTAATAAGACCTGTGCTATCAATGTTCGTCCATATTGAGCAGAGCAATTGGGATGAGGTACTACCTTTCGTGACGATTGCCTACAATACCGCCAAACAAGACACCACAGGATTTACTCCATTTTTTCTGGTGCATGGGCTTGATGAGACGACGACGATGGACAGTGTGTTTCCGTTACATCCTGATGACGTGGACGACGACTACATCGGCCAGGTGTTAACCAGAGCTGAGGAAGCTCGGCAGTTAGCTCGATTCCGCACGCTTAGGCTCAAGAAAACGATCGCCGAAGGTATGACGCGAGCCACCGCCCTGTTGTCTACCAGCCTGGTGACCTCGTCTGGATCTTCACTCCTGTTCAGAAGGTTGGTCTCTCTGAGACGCTCCTCAGGTGCTACTTTGGACCTTATAAGGTTGTAAGACAGTTGTCTGATGTTACTTATGAAGTTGAAGATTTCGACTGCGACACAATACGACGAAAGATCAGAGATACGGTCAACGTCCTTTGAATGAAGCCCTATAAGGATCCTGCAACCCATAGTAAATTCGAAGCTCCAGCGACAGGCAACAAGACGAAAGGTAACGAAGAACGTAGCGGCAAGGGAAGTTCTAAGAAGATCACCGCCAGGACGAACATCAGTCATCGGGAGTCGGAGTATGCATGACCGATGACTCGTTCCCGGACAAGAAGGACGTAACACCGAGACGCTGTTCTCTTAATAACCGAGCAATGTCGCAGAAGATGCCTAGCAGCGCAGCCGCAGTGGTGTAGTAGTTATAATACTAAATTTGCCGGCACGGTAGCTCAGCGTGTTCGGTCAGAGAGCTGATTGACCTCTGTAATTAAAAAACTGAGTGAAAGGATCAACAGCGACCTTTATCGGATGTCATGTGACTTCCGCAACGACCAATCACATCGATCAACGACGAACAAAATGAAAAAAAAAAAGAAATTGTTGCATGGAGGGTCGTGAGTTCACAACTCACCTATACTGTAAAACTTTAATTTCTATATTCTGTTCGTGTATAATCTAGAAGTATCCACAAATGGTAATAATCGTTGTACTGGAATGTTCTGTAGCTGTATATATACCGTATGTGTTCTGGCCGGCCGGCCGCGGTGGTCTAGCGGTTCTAGGCGCTTAGTCCGGAGCCGTGCGACCGCTACGGTCGCAGGTTCGAATCCTGCCTCGGGCATGGATGTGTGTCATGTCCTTAGGTTAGTTAGGTTTAAGTAGTTCTAAGATCTAGGGGACTGATGACCACAGATGTTAAGTCCCACAGTGCTCAGAGCCATTTTTGTTCTGGCCGGAGGCAGTTCACTCCGCGCTCTTGTATGTGCAAATGCTGAATAAACCTTCGTTAAGTGAAGCTAGTGTTCGTCATTCATCTATTTGCACCTTTCTCTACGTGACAATATACCCGAGTGATGCCAAATGTTATTATTTTTACACAAAGAAAAGTATAATCCTCTCAATTATCTTCAAATGGTGAGCTACAACCTTAATTTTTATATGTATGAATTAGTAAATTTACTCATGATACTTTTGTTGCCTGTGCCTGTGGTCATTTTCAGGACTCAGATTAATAATCAGATTAATTAATTTAAAAAGGCTGGACCTTAAGTTGCTAGTGTACCCATATACCACCACAATAAAATAAAAACAGTGATTAGTTGAGGGAGTATGAATGAGAACTAAGGCGTATTTAACTTTACAAAAAAATAACAAGTTTTATTAGTCTTTTTGTAACTACAACTAACTGATAAATGTTACACAAAACTGACAACTACAAATCAGAGAATTAATGGTGTTTATTGACAAAGCATACACTGTGGTGGATGCTGTACAAATTCTACCCTGAATTAATCCCTTTTACAACCGCGATCTGACTTCGTTTATATGCTCCACTGTGAGGCCCAACTCTATTCAAATGAAATCAACTACGACCAAGTATACCACAAACTATGGTTCACCTGAGACCGGTAACTGCGAATATCATTTAACAACCCTATGCCGGTGCACTTTCACCTGGATTCAGGCGGCAGCAGAAAACGGCGCACTGTGGGTGAGGAGCGGTGCGCTGCGGCAGCTGTAATGTTCTGACGCGTCAACGAAAATTTGCAAACTACGCGGCCTGGCGTTCTGATTATCAGGACACGAGAAACTCTCCTATCAGAGCCCTGAAATCCCAACAGATTTCATTGTGAGGTGCATCCGTTCGCTGGTCTGGCCAAACCAATTTGACTCACACACATGACGGTGATTACTGGAATTGTCAAACGCAGACGGCTGACTCAGGACGAATAAGTTCGTCCTCGTGACTCACGACATGTCCGAGATAATATGTAGTTCCACTGCCGGTACAGTTGGAAACTGCCTCTGGCTCTTAGTCCACCATAAGTTACATGGTTCAAATGGCTCTGAGCACTATGGGACTTAACTTCTGAAGTCATCAGTCCCCTAGAACTTAACTACCTAAATCTAACTAACCTAAGGACATCACACACATCCATGCCCGAGGCAGGATTCGAACCTGCGACCGTAACGGTCGCGCGGTTCCAGACTGTAGCGCCTAGAACCGCTCGGCCACCCCGGCCGGCACAAGTTACATACCACAAGTCTCACCCACTAGGGAAAGATCTGAAGTTCTCTACCAGTTGAGGACCAGAAAATGAAGAAAGCAAAGAAACACACACACTTTTCACCGAGCCTCGGTACGGGAGCCCAATTAACAAAAACGAAACCGACCCCACATTGCACAAACAAATCGAACTATCTACTTACTCATTGAATCTCCCCTCTTGACTGTTCTGTTGGCCTGGTAATCAATCCAGATACAGCACCGGGGTTCCCACGCTAGGGGAGCAACCCTCCACTTCACATATCCTGAAAGGAGACAATAAGCTACTCCAGATTTTTCTTGTCTGAAAAAAGAAAATTTTAAACTATGGAGGCGTCCTTCTCACGGTAATCATGGCAAAAGAACATCTACCTAGACGGGACCATAGTCCCACATTTGTCGAGAGATCTAGTCTTTCTGGGCCGACCATTTCCAGTTGCTGAAAGAAGGCTGTTAAGCTTCCAGGATAGTCGTGCCCGTGAAATCTATGTTTCTGCCTTCGCTAAAAGAACGTGGCCACTTCCTGGCATCAGAGAAGGCGTGGAGGGGTATCGTGTTTCCTCCACTAAACACGTACTCCAGCCACTGCGTCCATGTGATCCCAGCTTCTAATATCAGAATGCACAGAGTTTTATGACCCTTCCACTGTTTGCAAAGAAACTCAGTTTACAACAGTCTCTCTTAAATGGCTTTCTCCACCCACTTCCCGCTAACTGGACTGCCTCATGGCCCACGTAAAATGTTTTGCGAACGGGCGCCCTACTGTCCGACCCTAAGTGGAAGGAGGAGAAGGCTTCAGCCATAAGTCCCTCTGCAAGCACGATCCACTGAGCTCTGCTTCCCAGAATCAAAGAGCCAGGGTGCTGCACTCAAGATTTATGGCCTCCAGTTCATCTCTGTACCTGTTCTCCGTCGTCTCCACTACGGTCGCTCAGGTAAAAGTTCTCTTAAAGTTACACATGCAGTTATAAGAACATTCTGCCCACAATTTCCCCATGTAATAATGTCATTAACCACACATACCAAATGTAATGCTGAGGAACACCGTGATCATGACCTCAAACATGAACATTACTCTGACTGACAATGTTGTTAAAGTGAGAGAGTGGCATGCCACCTCTCAGTCTCCTTAAAATTTCCATAAGAGTAAGAACCATGGACCTTGCCGTTGGTGGGGAGGCTTGCGTGCCTCAGCGATACAGATAGCCGTACCGTAGGTGCAACCACAACAGAGGGGTATTTGTTGAGAGGCCAGACAAACGTGTGGTTCCTGAAGAGGGGCAGCAGCCTTTTCAGTAGTTGCAGGGGCAACAGTCTGGATGATTTACTGATCTGGCCTTGTAACACTAACCAAAACAGCCTTGCCGTGCTGGTACTGCGAACGGCTGAAAGCAAGGGGAAACTACGGCCGTAATTTTTCCCGAGGGCATGCAGCTTTACTGTATGATTAAATGATGATGTCGTCCTCTTGGGTAAAATATTCCGGAGGTAAAATAGTCCCCCATTCGGATCTCCGGGCGGGGACTACTCAAGAGGACGTCGTTATCAGGAGAAAGAAAACAGGCGTTCTACGGATCGGAGCGTGGAATGTCAGATCCCTTAATCGGGCAGGTAGGTTAGAAAATTTAAAAAGGGAAATGGATAGGTTAAAGTTAGATATAGTGGGAATTAGTGAAGTTCGGTGGCAGCAGGAACAAGACTTCTGGTCAGGTGAATACAGGGTTATAAATAGAAAATCAAATAGGGGTAATGCAGGAGTCGGTTTAATAATGAATAAAAAAAATAGGAGTGCGTGTAAGCTACTACAAACAGCATAGTGAACGCATTATTGTAAATTGTAGACAAGACAGACACGAAGCCCACGCCTACTACAGTAGTACAAGTTTATATGCCAACTAGCTCTGCAGATGAAGAAGAAATTGAAGAAATGTATGATGAAATGAAAGAAATGATTCAGATAGTGAAGGGAGACGAAAATTTAATAGTCATGGGTGACTGGAATTCGAGAGTAGGAAAAGGGAGAGAAGGAAACGTAGTAGGTGAATATGGATTGGGACTAAGAAATGAAAGAGGAAGCCGCCTGATAGAATTTTGCACAGAGCACAACTTAATCATAGCTAACACTTGGTTCAAGAATCATAAAAGAAGGTTGTATACATGGAAGAAGCCTGGAGATACTGACTTAGGAACCAGGTTTTAAATTGTAAGACATTTCCAGGGGCAGATGTGGACTCTGATCATAATCTATTGGTTATGAACTGTAGATTAAAACTGAAGAAACTGCAAAAAGGTGGGAATTTGAGGAGATGGGACCTGGATAAACTGACTAAACCAGAGGTTGTACAGAGTTTCAGGGAGAGCATAAGGGAACAATTGACAGGAATGGGGGAAAGAAATACAGTAGAAGAAGAATGGGTAGCTTTGAGAGATGAAGTAGTGAAGGCAGCAGAGGACCTAGTAGGAAAAAAGACGAGGGCTAGTAGAAATCCCTGGGTAACAGAAGAAATACTGAATTTAATTGATGAAAGGAGAAAATATAAAAATTCAGTAAATGAAGCAGGCAAAAAGGAATGCAAACGTCTCAAAAACGAGATCGACAGGAAGTGCAAAATGGTTAAGCAGCATGGCTAGAGGACAAATGTAAGGATGTAGAGGGTTATCTCACTAGGGGTAAGATAGATACTGCCTACAGGAAAATTAAAGGGACCTTTGGAGAAAAGAGAACCACTTGTATGAATATCAAGAGCTCAGATGGAAACCCAGTTCTAAGCAAGGAAGGGAAAGCAGAAAGTTGGAGGGAGTATATAGAGGGCCTATACAAGGGCAATGTACTTGAGGACAATATTATGGAAATGGAAGAGGATGTAGATGAAGATGAAATGGGGGATACGATACTGCGTGAAGAGTTTGACACTGAAAGACCTGAGTCGAAACAAGGCCCCGGGAGTAGACAGCATTCCATTAGAACTACTGACGGCCTGGGGAGAGCCAGTCCTGACAAAACTCTACCATCTGGTGAGCAAGATGTATGAGACAGGCGAAATACCCTCAGACTTCAAGAAGAATATAATAATTCCGATCCCAAAGAAAGCAGGTGCTGACAGATGTGAGAATTACCGAACAATCAGTTTAATAAGTCACGGATGCAAAATACTAACGCGTATTATCTACAGACGAATGGAAAAACTGGTAGAAGCTGCCCTCGGGGAAGATCAGTTTGGATTCCGTAGAGATGTTGGAACACGTGAGGCAGTACTGATCCTACGACTTATCCTAGAAGCTAGATTAAGGAAAGGCAAACTTACGTTTCTAGCATTTGTGGACTTAGAGAAAGCTTTTGACAATGTTGACTGGAATACTCTCTTTGAAGTTCTGAAGGTGGCAGGGGTAAAATTCAGGGACCGAAAGGCTATTTATAATTTGTACAGAAACCAGATGGCAGTTGTAAGAGTCGAGGGGCACGAAAGGGAAGCAGTGGTTGGGAAGAGACTGAGACAGGGTTGCAGCCTATCGCCGATGTTATTCAATCTGTATATTGAGCAAGCAATGAAGGAAACAAAAGAAAAATTCGGAATAGGTATTAAAATCCATGGAGAAGAAATAAAAACTTTGAGGTTCACCGACGACATTGTAATTCTGTCAGAGACAGCAAACTGGTAGAAGCTGCCCTCGGGGAAGATCAGTTTGGATTCCGTAGAGATGCTGGAACACGTGAGGCAGTACTGATCCTACGACTTATCCTAGAAGCTAGATTAAGGAAAGGCAAACCTACGTTTCTAGCATTTGTGGACTTAGAGAAAGCTTTTGACAATGTTGACTGGAATACTCTCTTTGAAGTTCTGAAGGTGGCAGGGGTAAAATTCAGGGACCGAAAGGCTATTTATAATTTGTACAGAAACCAGATGGCAGTTGTAAGAGTCGAGGGGCACGAAAGGGAAGCAGTGGTTGGGAAGAGAGTGAGACAGGGTTGCAGCCTATCGCCGATGTTATTCAATCTGTATATTGAGCAAGCAATGAAGGAAACAAAAGAAAAATTCGGAATAGGTATTAAAATCCATGGAGAAGAAATAAAAACTTTGAGGTTCACCGACGACATTGTAATTCTGTCAGAGACAGCAAAGGACTTGGAAGAACAGTTGAACGGAATGGACAGTGTCATGAAAGGAGGGTATAAGATGAACATCAACAAAAGCAAAACGAGGATAATCGAATGTAGTCGAATTAAGTCGGGAGATGCTGAGGGAATTAGATTAGGAAATGAGACACTTAAAGTAGTAAAGGAGTTTTGCTATTTAGGGAGCAAAATAACTGATGATGGTTGAAGTAGAGAGGATATCAAATGTAGACTGGCAATGGCAAGGAAAGCGTTTCTGAAGAAGAGAAATTTGTTAACATCGAGTATTGATTTAAGTGTCAGGAAGTCGTTTCTGAAAGTATTTGTATGGAGTATAGCCATGTATGGAAGTGAAACATGGACGATAACTAGTTTGGACAAGAAGAGAATAGAAGCTTTCGAAATGTGGTGCTACAGAAGAATGCTGAAGATTAGGTGGGTAGATCATATAACTAATCAGGAGGTATTGAATAGGATTGGGGAGAAGAGAAGTTTGTTGCACAACTTAACTAGAAGAAGGGATCGGTTGGTAGGACATGTTCTGAGGCATCAAGGGATCACCAATTTAGTATTGGAGGGCAGCGTGGAGGGTAAAAATCGTAGAGGGAGACCAAGAGATGCATACACTAAGCAGATTCAGAAGGATGTATGTTGCAGTAGGTACTGGGAGATGAAGAAGCTTGCACAGGATAGAGTAGCATGGAGAGCTGCATCAAACCAGTCTCCGGACTGAAGACCACAACAACAACAAGAGTAAATAATAGAAGATCACTATTATCCTGCACGAAACTGTTGTCAAATGGCTCTGAGCGCTGTGGGACTTAACATCTGAGGTCATCAGTCCCCTAGAACTTAGAACTACTTAAACCTAACTAACCTAAGGACATCACACACATCCATGCCTCAGGCAGGATTCGAATCTGCGACCGTAGCAGTCGCGCAGTTCCGGACTGAAGAGCCTAGAACCAATCGGCAACTGCGACCGGTAAAACTGTTGTCATAAAGCATACAATCGTCATGAATAAAATAGACAGATATAACCGGAAGTATGTGTGACGTTTTCTCAGGCACAGCACCCAGCACCAATAACACTACATAGACTCATGACACAAGTGAAATACCCTCAGACTTAAAGAAGAGAGTATTCTTCCCAGTTCTAAAGAAGGCAGGCACTGACAGGTGTGAATATTATGGAATCATCAGTTATGGCTGCAAGATATTGACACAAATTATTTACATAAGAATTGAAAAATGCTTGAAGCCGACCTTGGGAAAGATAAGTTTTTGTTCTGGAGGCCTGCAGGAACACGTGACGTAATACTGGCCTTATGCTGTGACCGCGATTCGACGGAAACTTGGGAACGTCTCAAAAGAAACCCGATGAGGCGGGGCCACACGGTCTGTGACCGTCAACAGCGGATTCCCAAGAGCGAACAAACAGGTAAACAACGAGGAGAAGTACGAGTGGAGGCGGCACTATGGATAAACAAAGTCCCGTGGATAAAGCGAAGAAGAAAACTCTGAGAAGTAGCGAAAGCAGAGACCAAGCACCAATGATGCGTCACTATAACAAGAAATAGCGAAGGGAACATACGACTGACTTCCCTCCCACACCCCCTCCCTGATTTCGTTTTCTCACCACCCTCAGCACCCTCTGCCTCCTGCCTCTCTCCCCAACATCCACCAGTAACTTATTTAAAACATGGATCACTACAGTACTCTTACGTGTAGTGTCAATACATACATGACAGGTTGCTGATGCAACAACAGTACGTAAATTCCATAATTATGTACAATACTTTTCTACTGGGACTGGAAAAAAACCACACATACACACACACACACACACACACACACACATACACACACACGTGCGCGCGCGCACGTTTCTGCGATGTGTTGCACGAGATCGCGACTTCCCCACCGATGTGTTGTTTACCGATGAGTGCACCTTCCATCGGGATGGTCTTTACAACACTCTAAACGTTCATTACTGGGCAAGGGGACATCCTCACGTCACGTACGTCCACGGACACCAGGAACGATTTTCGCTCAAGATCTGGGCAGGTATTGTGGATGACCATCTGATTGAGCTGGTCCGTCTGCCTCCTCGACTTACTGGGGCAAATTACTTTCACTTTTTGCAAGAAACTGTACCTGGCCTGCTGGAAGATGTTCCCCTGGACATGCGGCTACGCATGTGTTTGCCACATGGCGGGGTGCCCGCACTTAAGCCAAGCTGTGCGCGGATATTTAAATGAACTCTTCGACAGCCGGGTAGTTGGCAGAGGTGCTCAAGGGACATCGAGGGACATGGCCCCCGCGATCACCAGACCTCACGCCACCAGTCTTTTTCCTGTGGGGATTCTTCAAGGTTCTAGTTCACCCACCTGGACGCGAACTACCTAGAAACGAAGAGGAATTAATGGTTCGCACTCAACATGCAGACAAACACATCAGGGCAATGCCAGGAATCTTGGAAATATTTCTGCAAAACAAAGTTCGACGTTACCAATCTTGTGTCTCGTCGAAGGGTCGCCAGTTAGAGCCGCTGCTTTAAGTAAACAAAGTCCTAGCTCCAAAAAAGGCCCTCAGGGCCGACAAAATTGGTAAAAGACTTTCTGTATGCGAACAAACAGCTGTTGACGGGTTTGTTTCCGGTATGTCTTATCATGAAACTACAATGGATTTGTCAGGACCCCGGTGGATTTGCCCCCAGGCCCCCAGAGTGGAAGGCTGGTGCGCTACCACAGAGCGCGCGGGCCGCCTTGCATACATCGCGATCTCCGGCCGACAAAGCATTCGCGGTCATGCGTTGTCCAGAGCATCTGGCAACAGAGCAATCCCGCCAAGTTCCCGTAGTTAAAAAATTGTGCGTTGTCGACCTGCACAACATTAGTAATTTTGGTTCCTACTAGCTTCAGCTATCCAGGGATAAAATTTGGTGACACAACTTTTCTCCACCCTGTATATATACACTGTTCACAAAACGTCTTTGAGAGGTGGTAGCACTTACCGAAACAAGAAAAATAAGCCCAATTAACATGGGTCTGGAACTGCATACTTTCCCAGATAAGCACGTGCTTACACGAAGGACTGCGCGACACTTTCACTTTTTGCAAGAAACTCTACCTGGCCTGCTGGAAGATGTTCCCCTGTCTTTGCATTGGCGGTCTGCCAAATGTGTCGGCAGGTATTACGATGTCTAACTCACAGTACTCTATCTGCCATTACGTAGTTTGCAGTCAGTTTTGTGATTCGAGTTGTGGCGTAGACTAAATTGGTTTACGTCGTGTTTGTGTGCCTTATTGTACAGTACTGCCAACCCTGGGTACATGTCATGGTGTGTTACCTTCTTCCAGACGCGGATTCACTTATATGTTTAGTGTTATTGCTCTGTTGGTTCAAATTTTCAAATGTGTGTGAAATCTTATGGGATTTAACTGCTAAAGTCACCAGTCCATAAGCTTACAGCCGGCCGTGTTGGCCAAGCGGTTCTAGGCGCTACAGTATGGAACCGCGCGACCGCTACGGTCGCAGGTTCGAATCCTGCCTCGGGCATGGACGTGTGTGATGTCCTTAGGGTAGTTAGGTTTAAGTAGTTCTAAATTCTAGGGGATTGATGACCTCAGATGTTGAGTCCCATAGTGCTCAGAGCCATTTGAATCATTTTTGAACCTAAGCTTACACACTACTTAACCTAACTTATCCTAAGGACAAACAAACACACCCATGCCCGACGGAGGACTCGGACCTCCGCCGGGATCAGCCGCACAGTCCATGACTGCAGCGCCTGAGACCGCTCGGCTAATCTCGCACGGGATTGCGCTGTTTATACATACATATGGTGTAGTACATTTACATTTTCTCTCATCCACCACTTGTTAGCAATGGAAGCCTACCGTTCGACAAGTGAAATGGCGGGTATGACATTCTGCTATGATTGAGTAAATGGACATAGACTGCCCTCTACACTGAGAAATATCCACAGCGCACTTTGCCCTCTGGTAAGCTGTTTGGCACACAGGTACCCTCGCAGCCCCGGAAGAGTGACAGTGGAAGGTCCTGCGCAGGCCATACGCCTGTCATGGAGGAGCATGTGCTACGTTCGTTGGACGAAACCTCTGGGACCAGTGTGCGACGGTTAGCAGCAGCAGAAGGGGTGTCTCACGCTCTTAGCTTCGGGGTACTTCATTAACAATTGCTGTACCCGTATCATCTACAGCACGACAGGCGCTAAGGCCTCAGGATCATCATAACAGATGGCGGTTCTGTCAATGGCTCTTGCAGAAGTGTGTCGCAGATCCACTTCTCACATCAAATATTTTATTTACCAAAGAGGCAGGGTTCACAAGAGATGGCGTTGTGAATTTCTATAACCAGAATGTATGGGTAGATGTAAATCCCCATGCAATTCAGGCAAGACGGCACCAACACCGATTCTCAATCAATGTATGGGCAGACATGCTTGGTGATAGATTAAGAGGGCCAAACGTGCTATGACAAAGGTTAACTGGGGAGCATTATCTGGACTTTCTCATTAATGTATTACATACCTTGCTGGAGGCTGTGCCATTGCAGCAACGAGTACAAATGTGGTTCATGCATAATGGACACCAGCATACATTCGTCACAATGTACGCGAACATCTGTCGCAGACATTTCAGGACTGCTCGATTGGTCGGTAGGAAGGGCTCATACCTTGGCCTGTTCGCTTCCCAGACCTCAATCGCCTAGACTTTTGGTTATGTGGACACTTTAAGGAATTGGTCTACGCAACGCCAATCAACGATGTGCGAACACTACAGAGTGGCTCAGTTCATGCCAGCAGACAAAACCACAACCCGGTATACTTCAATGGGTGCGTCATTCCTTACGCTGGAGGGCAGAGAGTTATATTGTCTTGAGTGAACTCACGTTGAAGATCTTCTGTAAACAAGTGTTTATCGCAGAATGTATCCCATGTTTATCGAACTTATCTCAGAATGTGTACAGTCCCGGACCCATGATTATTAGACTTATTTTTCTTGTGTCGATGAGTACCACTCAAAGATATATATGCGCTCTCGCGACGAATATGTCGGCTATAGTTGGAATGGATAGCTTTCTTAAAAGAAATTTTAAGATAAACGTCAACAAAAGTAAAACAAGGGTAATGGAATGTAGTAGATTTAAATCAGCTGATACTGCAGAAATTATATGACAATATTATTGTTATTTTAGTATTTAATTCAGTACAGTGCAGTTATTTACAAAGTAACAACGTATCTACAATATGTTTACAGGATGCACTGAAAGACAAATAAATATCATTCAGATTTCGAGTCCTAGAATTGGGTAGTTTTTACTTCTCAGATATTTTATGAAATTAGATCACCAGCGTGAAAGTTGTTGGTAACTTCAGGTGGTGATGTGGAACTTGAAGTTCTCCATATTTATAGGTTGCTTCATCAGAAATACATCTCCATCAACTGAAGTTCTGTTTGCAAGATCCCACTCCAGTTCGCAGTTTATTTAAAGCCTTCCATGTGTGCTGAGGTAGTTGGGAATCAGCAGCTGGCTCTTCCTACAGGCTTCTGAGATGTCCTCCAGGTGCTTTGTTTCGACACGGTTCTACTCGGCACACATGGTATATTTGGAAATGAGACACTAAATGTAGTAGATGAATTTTGTTACTTGGACAGAATAATATGGGATTACGGTCGAAGTAGTGAGGATATAAAACGCAGACTGGCAATAGCAATAAAAGAATTTCAAAGCGAGAGAAATTTGTTAACACAGAAAATAAATTTAAAATTTAGGTAGTCTTTACTAGAGACATTTGTCTGAATTGCAGGCTTGTACAGCAACGTGGACGATATGCAATTTAAACAACAAAAGAAGAGAATCTTTTGAAATGTGGTAGCACAGAAGAATGCTGAAGACTGGACTGATAGATCGGATAACTAATGAAGAGGTACTGAACCGATTTGGTGAGAAAATATATTTATTTGACAAGTTAACTAAATGAAAGGATAGGTTGATAGCACACATCCTGAGTCATCAAAGAATTGTCAGTTGGTCATGGAGGGAAGTGTCGGAGATGAAATGTATTAAGGGTGTCCAAGGCTTAACACTAGAGACCTCATCAAATGGACGAAGGTTGTAGCAGTTACGTAGTAGCGTAGAGGCTTGTACAAGATAAATTA
Source organism: Schistocerca piceifrons (assembly GCF_021461385.2). Taxonomy (NCBI): domain Eukaryota; kingdom Metazoa; phylum Arthropoda; class Insecta; order Orthoptera; family Acrididae; genus Schistocerca; species Schistocerca piceifrons. The sequence goes on along the minus strand of NC_060149.1, from coordinate 37,429,779 downwards.
ACGTGGAGAGCTACTTCATACCCGTCTACGGATTGAAGATTACAGTAACAAGGGGCCATAAATTTCTTTCTTCCCAATTCGATTCGATTCAGTATATCTTTCATAATTTATCAGCTTTTCCCTTCTAACCATCACTCTCCTGTAGCACCCCGTCTCAAAAACTTCTGTTCTCTCTTGTCTTAATTGTTTATCGTCCATGTTTCACTCCCGTACAAGGCTACACTCCAAAAATATACCTACAGAAAAGACTTCCCTACAGTTAAGTTCATATCCATGTCATACAGAATAATACACAGAAATAATTAATGTAGAGTAACGGAATTTCGCGAATACATGTGTCTAGATAACATATTTAAGTGATCAACATTGCAAGATCACAGGTTAATATAAGAGCGAGAGAGACATTGAAAATTTGAAATGCTGGTACGATAATGACCGATGTAACAGTAAGAATGTCGAATACAAGCACGGCAACGTGCATACATTGTGCTGTACAGGAGCCGGATGTTAGCTTGTGGGATGGAGTTCCATGCCTGTTGCACTCGGTCGGCCAATACACGAACGGTTAATGTGTTTGTCGATGGCGCTGGATTTGTCTTTCAATGAAGCCCCACATCTACTGGACTGGAGACAGATCTGGTGATAAAGCAAGCCAAGGCAACATGTCGACACTCTGTAGAGCAATAACAGTATGTGACCGAGCATTATCCTGTTCTAAAACAGCCTCTGGAACGCTGTTCGTCAATGGCAGCACAACAGGTCGAATCACCAGACTTACATACAATTTTTCAGTCAGAGTGCGTGGGATAACCAAGGCAGTTCGCCTTCTGTCATCGCACCCCGGACCTTAACTCCCCCACCTAACCAACAAAAAGCCATCACTGGCACAGAGGCAGAACCAGCTTTCGTTGGAAAACACAACAGACCTCCATCCAGCGCTCCAATGAGCTTTCACTTGACGCCACTGAAGTCGCAAATGGCGGTGGATGGGGTCAGTGGTATGCTACGCTACAGGGCACCTGGCTCGGAGCTGTTGCCGGCCGCGGTGGTCTCGCGGTTCTAGGCGCGCAGTCCGGAACCGCGCGACTGCTACGGTCGCAGGTTCGAATCCTGCCTCGGGCATGGATGTGTGTGATGTCCTTAGGTTAGTTAGGTTTAAGTAGTTCTAAGTTCTAGGGGACTAATGACCTCAGAAGTTAAGTCCCATAGTGCTCAGAGCCATTCGGAGCTGTTCTTGAAGTAACCGTTTTGTAACAGTTGGTTGTGTCACTGTGGTGACAACTGCTGCTCAGTTGGTGCTACAGGTGCGGTACGATGAGAAGCGCCATAGCCGAGCACGATGATCTTCCCTCTCGGTAACGCCACGTAGCCGTCCGGAGCCCGGTCTGCTTGCAACAGAACATTCTTATGACCACCGCTGCCAGCAATCATGTGCAGTGACTACATTCCTGCCAAGTCTTTTGGCAATATCGTAGAAGGAACATCCAGCCTATTACACAACTTTGTTCAAATTCAGTAAAGTGTTGATAACGGCGTCTTTGTCGCCTTAAAGGCCGTCTTTACTAACATCAATTCACCAGTCCAATCCCAAAGGTAAGTGACTCTCACGACCGTAACAGCATGTATTTAAGGCAAACCTGATCTACATCCTCATAGTGACGTTACTAGCGCCACTCTTATGGGACTGGCGCGAAATCTGAATAGACATCATGTTTCAGATAAAGGGACACAGTTACCAACTTTCGTTTATCTCACACAACTGCTTCTTGGCGTTGCGATTCTTTCCCACCCGTGTATTTCAGTATCAAAGAGTATAGAATATTTGTTACTAACTTTTCCATTATACTATAACATCAAAAATGAATTTCGGATGCATGACGTCACACTTTCGTATAAGGAATCGATTATTGTGCTCAAAAAAGTATTTCCGGCAGTCTTAAAGTAAAATAATGGCATTTACAGCCTCGAATGAAGTAATCTGAAACATAGTTTTAGTTCCTGTGATCTTACTATGGTTGGTTGTTTGAAATTTTGTGGGAAATCTAAGATGTAATGTCAACATTTATGTTGCATCGAGATAGGGCTCTGAAATATTTCGTAAGCAGATCGAGTTGCGACTACATTTTGCGTTTGACGAACGCGTATTCAGTACTTCAGTTACTTGAAATTGTTTCACTACTTTTGAGAGCCGGGGTGGCAGAGCGGTTCTAGTCGCTACAGTCTGGAGCCGCGCGACCGCTACGGTCGCAGGTTCGAATCTTGCCTCGAACATGGGTGTTTGTGATGTCCTTAGGTTAGTTAGGTTTAATTAGTTCTAACTTCTAGGGGACTGATGATCTCAGAAGTTAAGTCCCATAGTGCTCAGAGCCATTTGAACCATTTTGAACTTTCGAGAAGTTTAAATACCTTTCATCCACCACTGTCGAACATATGCGCTTCAGGAACAGAATCAACGGAGATTGTTACAGTGATAGAATATCTCCACCTATGTTATGTCCCCATCGCGGAGTTGCAACGGGCTACTATGGCCGGATAACGGGAGATTTCAGACGGGTCTGTGGGCGGCAGAGTGGGGTTTGTACTCTAACGCAAGTACCTTCCCGCATCCGCCAGATTGCTTAAGCTATACCGACTCAGACCCATATGATTTTGTGCTCATTTATTTCTGCTCGTAAGAAAGCATAAAAATTATTTACAGCAACGCTAGAAACGTACGTAGTATTTACTAAATATGAACAAATAAATAAAAAAGCCGAAAGCAGATATGAGAAAATTTCAGCATACTGCGCAGAAGGGTAACGATAAACAAATTGATATGTGTTTACGTGTGACGTATTTTTATTAAATCGAACAAACCATGCATTTTTCCGATTTTTATTATTTGTATAGTTATATTTAACACACAAAAACTGTGACATTACAATACACATTTAATAATTTTTTCTGTCTACACGTTGTTTAAATTACAATTCGTTACGAGTATGAAACAAGTTCTCTGCATGCTTGTAGGAACTATTGCGCAACGAAAGTTCATATACACACTTAGGGTTTAATTGTGATATTTTCTCGTGAATAATGTCACCTGCATATTAAATTTCGTTTCACATGCAGTACTAGTAACAGGAACAGCAAAACTATTTTCTGCTATTTATGACGGTGCCCCTCTGCCTCAGTTACACTATGATGGCGATTACTATGCAAACACTGTCTCCATGTACATGTACACCATAATTACTCTACCACGCAATCATTTGGGGTTACACTGGTCTAATACGAGACGTACCCGGGAGGGGGGCTGGGGGGGGGGGGGGGCACTGGGAGCCGAACCGCACAATAACCCTGGGTTTGGTGTGGGGCGGTGGTGGGGTGAGCGGACTGCTGTAGCCTGTTGTCGGGTTGTGTACCACTGAAGATTACAGCGGGGACGAAGCCTCTTCGTTGTTTCTAGATCCCTAGTTCAATACACAATACGAGCTTATGATAGTTCTGGGAGTATTGGGGATTTTTGTTTCCGCCAATCAATCAGTCGATTCCTGTCGAAGTCTGATGGGTCAGTTACTTGATACAGACACACATCGTCGTAGGTTTGCACATCACTGACGTTGCCACACCATGTGTCGTAATCAGATCTGGTCCTCTTGAATTCCCCGCTCCTTCTCTCGTCCAGCTGCTACATGTCGATAGTACTTTGTGGCTTTCTCCTACAAATATCTCAAGCAACTTATCATACTTCTTCGTTTTCAACTGGAGAGGAAAGCATCCTCATATTTCGGAAAGGAGGTGTAAGGAACGTAGCGATCTTGTGATTCATTCTAAGATTAACTTTCTGAAACATCTATTGCGAAGCTCTCGTTGCCAGTTTTTTCATTATTTCAGATTCGTCCACAGTGTCGCGTTTTTCTCGTGTATCTTAGGAGACAATACTGTATTGTAGGACGTTCCTCCCGTTGCAATTTTCCTGTTTCATACAAAAAAAGTACCAAATTTCGGAGTAGTCTTTGTACATTTCATCAGCTTTAGAATGTTGTTATTTTGCTGCAGTATCTCTCTAATTAGTTCGAACTGAGTCAGGACTGACTCCAATACAATTACTTCTGCGTTCCGACGAATGGAACATTCCTGGTGCAGAGACATTTCTAGTTTTGACGGCAGTTCTGCAGCTTTCAGGTATGCTCCTAAATTTGTGCAAATAGATATTTGTTCAATTAATTCAAAACAATTGTCTGCCAACCAATAATCTGCATCGAATGTTTTCCGCAGTACTGTTACCAATATATGGACAAGACGTGACTGCCTTTCGTACTCTTTAAAGGCAATTACTACACTGAAGAGCCGGCCGCGGTGGCCGTGCGGTTCTAGGCGCTCCAGTCCGGAGCCGCGCTGCTGCTACGGTCGCAGGTTCGAATCCTGCCTCGGGCATGGGTGTGTGTGATGTCCTTAGGTTAGTTAGGTTTAAGTAGTTCTAAGTTCTAGGGGACTGATGACCACAGCAGTTGAGTCCCATAGTGCTCAGAGCCATTTGAACCATTTGAACTACACTGAAGAGCCAAAGAAACCGGTAAACCTGCCTAATATCGTGTAGGGCCCCCGCGAGTAAGTGCCGCAACACGTCGTGGCATGGACTCGACTAATGTCTGAAGTAGTGCTGGATGCAATTCACGTCATGAATCCTCCGGGGCTGTCCATAAATCCGTAAGAGTACGAGGGGTGTAGATCTCCTCTGAGCAGCACGTTGCAAGTCATCCCAGATATGCTCAATAACGTTCATGTCTAGGGAGTTTAGTGGCCAGCGGAAGTGTTTAAACTCAGAAGAGTGTTCCTGGAGCTACTCTGTAGCAATTCTGGAGGTGTGGGGTATCGCATTGTCCTGCTGGAATTGCCCAAGTCCGTCGGTATGCACAATGGGCATGAATGGATATGGGTGATCAAAGAGGATGCTTACGTACATGTCAACTGTCAGAATCGTATCTAGATGTATCAGGAGTCCCATATCACTCCAATTACACACACGTCACACCATTACAGAGCCTCCACCAGCCTGAATAGTCCTCTGCTGACATGCAGGGTCCATAGATTCATAAGGTTGTCTTCTTACCCGTACACGTCCAGCACAATTTGAAACGAGACTCGTCCGACCAGGCAACATGTTTCCAGTCATCAATAGTCCAATGACGGCCCTGGCGAAGAGTAAAGCTTTGTGTTGTGCAGTCATCAAGGGTGTACAAGTGGGTCGCACGCTGACACATATTGATGGCCGAGCATTGAAATCTGCAGCAATTTGCGGAAGGGTTGCGGTTCTGTCACGTTGAACGATTTTCTTCAGTCGTCGTTAGTCCCGTTCTTCCACGATATTTTTTCGGCCGCAGCGTCGTCGGAGATTTGATATTTTACCGGATTCCTGATATTCACGGTACACTCGTGAAATGGTCGTACGGGAGAATCCCCAATTAATCGCTACTTCGAAGATGCCCATCGCTCGTGCACCGACTGTAACACCACTCTCAAACTCACTTGAAACTTGATAACCTGGTACTGTAACAGCAGCAACCGATCTAACAACTGCGCCAGACACTTGTTGTCTTATATAGACGTTGCAACCGCAGCGTCGGATTCTGCCTGTTTACATATCTCCATATCTGAATACCCACACCTATACTAGTTTCTTCGGCGCTTCATTGTGTATTAGACCCTTGCCCCGTCATCCACGTGGGCATCGATTAGTCTTCTGAAACTATCCACAAAAAGGAAAAGTGGCGATGGAGCTTCTGTAAAATAGCTACTCCTGCTTGGACTCTTTGGGAACTTGTGTGTAAAAGTACTCCGTTCATAAGGAACCCCTCCTCATTAAACTGTAACGTAGTGTAGTTTTCTAAAATCATCTGTCCACATATCTGTGTTGGCTGAACGTCCCCACTGTCTGATTGCTGGAATAATTTCCGGAAAGGCGGTCATTCTTGAAATTTCTGCAATGATGGATAGTGTTCGAAGGACTGTCTGGGGTGAGGTAAAAATTCTTCGATGTTTATCACTCCGACAGTTACTCCCACGGTGACAGCCTCCGGAATGAATTTAGTGAATCCTCGCCTCTCCACAGCTTCGAATGGACGTACGTCTAGTTTTAAATGTTGCAAAGTGGCTTTCTTGAACGATCCACACGGCCAGTGCCACAGATACAAAAGTGCAAAAAGATTAAAGAGATCAGAACTACTGTCGGTAATATACACAGACAAATGCAAGTCTCTAATAAAAAGCATCATGGACAAAAATAGATGGAATCTAAGATAGCATTTATAGACATTATTCATATGTGTTTTATCTGTTTTGGACATGCTCTTCTGCTGCTGGCATATGCTTGTATGCACAGAATTTCGACTTAATGTTCCTAATCAAATTCCTATTGCCCGATTATAACTTGTCTGATGCTTGGAATTCATGCTTGGAATTCACGCACTGAAGAAATGCAGGTATAATAGTATTTTTTAGATTTCTCAGTATATAAAAATTATCCCAAACTTTGCTTTTTGCTTCTTAATCTACTTTATTATATCCTCCACTGCGAATGGATAACAAAGCCATTTTTTCTTAGTAGAGTCGACAGTCAAAGTATTCAAATATAAAAATTATCCTCTCACGGCAGATAATCAAGGATGCTAAGCGAGCGTTTTACAAACGACCTAAGAATTGGCTATTGCTGAATGCGTCAAAACGGCGCTTTTGTAGGGTAGTGGACACTGTAGAGCAGGGCCGGCTAGAAATTCCACACATGTGTGGAACTGCTGTGCAGGTGCAACTTCCTGGTCACAGTGTGCACACTTACCAGACGTGTACACGGTGCAACGGAACCGTCACCGCTCATTTAGAGTATGTCCAAGCACGGATGTCATTTACTGTATGTCCAAGCACATATGTTACCGCTTCACTTTACCCACTAGCTAGGCTACACTGTACGTCAGTCACTCTCGTGCTCTTTTCACAGTGTCCAATGCAAAATGGGAAGATATTGTGCTATTCTATCGCCCTGTCAACAAACGTTACGATTCTAGAACAAAACATAAAAACCAGTGGTGCATAAATATGCCATATTGGTTTTACGCCCACGTTAGGGTATGGCGGGGGTATCTAACATGTCTTTCAATAATTAAAGGATAATTTTTAAGCATGTAAGTATACTTCGAACAACCAGTTCAATACCAAATTTTTCAGATAACATGGAGAAACCCAAAAAATGTTTATCATTGGTGATGAGAACCGATTAAGTTAATGTCTGGCGCAGGCCGCTGTGTCAAGCGGTTCTAGGCGCTTCAGTCCGGAACCACGCGACTGCTACGGTCGCAGGTTCGAATCCTGCCTCGGGCATGGATGTACGTGATGTCCTTAGGTTAATTAGGTTTAAGTAGTCCTAAGTCTAGGGGACTAATGTCCTCAGATGTTAAGTCCCATAGTGATTAGAGCCATTTGAACAATTTAACGTCTGGCACAAAGGCAAGGCCCATTGATAAACGCAAGGAGTTGCGAAGATTTTCATCACTAATACTAGATAGAAACTGTGGTGTCACCGCGAGACACCACACTTGCTAGGTGGTAGCCTTTAAATCGGCCGCGGTTCGTTAGTATACGTCGGACCCGCGTGTCGCCACTATCAGTGATTGCAGACCGAGCGCCGCCACACAGTAGGTTTAGTCTAGAGAGACTCCCTAGCACTCGCCCAGTTGTACAGCCGACTTTGCTAGCGATGGTTCACTGACTACATACGCTCTCATTTGCAGAGACGACAGTTTAGCATAGCCTTCAGCTACGTCATGTGCTACGGCCTAGCAAGGCGCCATATTCAGTTACTACACTCCTGGAAATGGAAAAAAGAACACATTGACATCGGTGTGTCAGACCCACCACACTTGTTCCGGACACTGCGAGAGGGCTGTACAAGCAATGATCACACGCACGGCACAGCGGACACACCAGGAACCGCGGTGTTGGCCGTCGAATGGCGCTAGCTGCACAGCATTTGTGCACCGCCGCCGTCAGTGTCAGCCAGTTTGCCGTGGCATACGGAGCTCCATCGCAGTCTTTAACACTGGTAGAATGCCGCGACAGCGTGGACGTGAACCGTATGTGCAGTTGACGGACTTTGAGCGAGGGCGTATAGTGGGCATGCGGGAGGCCGGGTGGACGTACCGCCGAATTGCTCAACACGTGGGGCGTGAGGTCTCCACAGTACATCGATGTTGTCGCCAGTGGTCGGCGGAAGGTGCACGTGCCCGTCGACCTGGGACCGGACCGCAGCGACGCACGGATGCACGCCAAGACCATAGGATCCTACGCAGTGCCGTAGGGGACCGCACCGCCACTTCCCAGCAAATTAGGGACACTGTTGCTCCTGGGGTATCGGCGAGGACCATTCGCAACCGTCTCCATGAAGCTGGGCTACGGTCCCGCACACCGTTAGGCCGTCTTCCGCTCACGCCCCAAAATCGTGCAGCCCGCCTCCAGTGGTGTCGCGACAGGCGTGAATGGAGGGACGAATGGAGACGTGTCGTCTTCAGCGATGAGAGTCGCTTCTGCCTTGGTGCCAATGATGGTCGTATGCATGTTTGGCGCTGTGCAGGTGAGCGCCACAATCAGGACTGCATACGATCGAGGCACATAGGGCCAACACCCGGCATCATGGTGTGAGGAGCGATCTCCTACACTGGCCGTACACCACTGGTGATCGTCGAGGGGACACTGAATAGTGCACGGTACATCCAAACCGTCATCGAACCCATCGTTCTACCATTCCTAGACCGGCAAGGGAACTTGCTGTTCCAACAGGACAATGCACGTCCGCATGTATCCCGTGCCACCCAACGTGCTCTAGAAGGTGTAAGTCAACTACCCCGGCCAGCAAGATCTCCGGATCTGTCCCCCATTGAGCATGTTTGGGACTGGATGAAGCGTCGTCTCACGCGGTCTGCACGTCCAGCACGAACGCTGGTCCAACTGAGGCGCCAGGTGGAAATGGCATGGCAAGCCGTTCCACAGGACTACATCCAGCATCTCTACGATCGTCTCCATGGGAGAATAGCAGCCTGCATTGCTGCAAAAGGTGGATATACACTGTACTAGTGCCGACATTGTGCATGCTCTGTTGCCTGTGCCTATGTGCCTGTGGTTCTGTCAGTGTGATCATGTGATGTATCTGACCCCAGGAATGTGTCAATAAAGTTTCCTCTTCCTGGGACAATGAATTCACGGTGTTCTTATTTCAATTTCCAGGAGTGTATGTCTTCTGAACAGATAATATTGTGACTCACGTACCGTCAAGAGCGACGTTCATCATTAATGGATGAAAGTTCAGTACCAAACTAATTACGTCCGCTTTCTGAATTCTAATTCCTTGTCATGTTCCAGACCTCACGTCAGTATAGTTCTTCCCTCCTCACGCCAGCCTGCGTGGGCTAAAACGCGTGCACTTCGGCCTCCTCTAGTAACACGGTGTTGGCTCTTCTGCCAACACAACAGTAATCCTGATTTATTCGTTTTCATTATGGAGAAAAGTCCTTCACACAAGTAAGTAACTCTCGCAGCTTCTTGATGCAGGCGTGGAAATTCTTGCTGTGTGAAAGTTTTGTAGAATTCTTTTGTACTTTGCACTGCAACGGACTTGTCCTTCAACCTTGTATTGCGCTGTAGGTCGATTAGTTCTATCTGTAAATGATTCAGAGCATCTTCAACTGATGCTGAAAACGGCCGTGCAAAGCAACGAATGGCTGGACACACAATAGTAACATTTGCAAATCATACTCGAAATTGCTCCTTAATTTTTACAATTATCGACATGTATTCTTGAAATCTAGCACTTCCGGGGGTAAAACCAAGGATAGGGAAATGCGCAGTGTTTTCAGACAATAGTTGGATCTCCCAGAGAATAGACTTCCTTTCAATAGGATTTACTTTCTCCAACATGTCAGAAACTGAATTATTTTTGCCTTGCAAAGTGACGTTCAGGCTGTTCGTGTGAGACGTAATGTCAACGAGAAATGAGAGGTCTTCAGTTCACTCTTTCCCTTCTCACATGAGAAATGTACTAGGGCCAAACGTAAATCAAAAAACCTTTCCAGTATTTTAACTGCACTGAGCCAGAGGACTATGGTACAGTAAAGTACAGTATGTCACTATACACCTCTCCTAATTCCTCCAAGAACTGCCTAAACTGATGATGTGTAAGCCCTTCTGTCTTCAGATAGTTTACAGTATGCACAACAATTTGCAAGATGTTTTTTTGTAACGTTACTGATTTTACAAAAACCGCCTCTCGATGTAGACTGCAGTGAATTCCACACAACAGCTCTTCTGTGCATCGTAACTTGTTGCTCATCAGTGCTATGTGTCATCTCTGATGGCCTCGCATTGCCGGTACTCCATCCGTGGTCACTGAGATTAATCAATTCCAATCCATATGGACACCGTCAATCGCTTGCTCGACAGCCTGGAGTAAGTCTACACCTGTCGTAGTCCCTTTCAAAGGCACATCACACATCACGGCAGGAGACATAACAGTTCCCATTTTTACAGCCACTCGCAACTGAGTGTCTTTGTTCTGGAGTGTTTTAATACTGTGGCCAACTTTCAACTTGTGTGTGTGGCTTCAGTGTCCGTTTTGTGCTCTGTGAACCGCCAACTGTATTTTTTAACTTTATGTCGACTTTTTTAATTGTCCCCCCATGAACGTCTCCGTGTCAGTGTATATTTTCCCTCCATTGTTTCCCCTTACTCTGCTTTTGTGTCCGCTTTTTTATCGCCTTTATGTGTATAATTTTCTCCTTTTTTAGTTGTCATGTCGCTTGGCTGAAGAGTGGCAGATTGTGGCACTGCCAGCCCTCCCCTGCCAATATGGGGCAGGGGAATGAAATCACAATAAATAAAAAAATAAAACTCAGCGCTCTGCCATGTCACAACATAAAGCTCGATTTGCTGGGCTCCGTAACTAATGGTGTGCACGACCATACCCGCCGTATGCAAATCACACTGCCTTATTTCATCAGAAATCAAATTTAAAAGATCAGATTTTAAACTACTGCTGTGCTGGTATTAGTCTTAGTCATAAGAAAGAGGAAATTTTATTAAAATTCAATGAACACGCAGTTGGACGATGGATCTGGGACCGTAAGGCAGAGTGTTCAAAAATGGTTCTGAGCACTATGGGACTTAACATTGGAGGTCATCAGGCCCCTAGACCTAGAACTACTTAAACCTAACTAACCTAAGGACATGACACACATCCATGCCCGAGGCAGGATTCGAACCTGCGACCGTAGCGGTCGCGCGGTTCCAGAATGAAGCGCCTAGAACCGCAGGGCCACAACGGCCGGCTCCTGAACAGGGGCAGCAGCCTTTTCAGTAGTTACAGGGGTAGCAGTCTAGATGATTGACTGATCTGGCCTAACATCAACCAAAACGGCCTTGCTGTGCTGGCACTGTGAACGGCTGAAAGCTAGGGGTAACTCCAACCGTAATTTTTCCCGAGGGCATGAAACTCTAATGTATGATTAAATGATGATGGTATCCTCTTCTCTACAATATGCCAGAGGTAAACAGTCCCCCATTCAGATCTCCGGGTGGGAACTACTCAGAAGAACATCGTCATCAGGAGAAACAAAACTGGCGTTCGCGAATCGGAGTGTGGAACGTTAGATCATTTAGTCGGCCAGGTAGGTTAGAAAACTTAAAAAGGGAAATGGCTAGGTTGAAGTTAGATGTAGCGAGAATTAGTGAAGTTCGGAGGCAGGAGAACCAGAAATTCTGGTCAAGTGAATACAGGTCTACAAATACAAGATCAAATAGTGATACTGCAAGAGTAGGGTTCATAAAGAATAAGATAATAAGTATGCGTGTGAGCTATTCTGAACAGTATGGTGAACGCATTATCGTAGCCAAAAAAAGACACGAAGCCCACACCCACCATGGTAGTACAAGTTTATAAGCCAGCTAGCTCAGTAAATGATGAAGAGACTGAATAAATGTATGATGAGATAAAAGAATTTATTCAGATAGTTAAGGCAGATGAAAATTTAATAGTCATTGGGGACTGGAATTCGATAATAGGAAAAGGAGGAGAAAGAAAAGCAGTAGTTGAATATGGACGGGGGGAAAGGAACGAAAGAGGACGCCACCTGGCAGAATTTTGCACAGAGACAATTGAATCATCGCTAACACTGGGTTTAAGAATTGCAAAATATTGTTGTATATGTATAAAAGACAGCAGAAGGTTTCAAATTGATTATATAATGATAAGCAGATGACCCAGATTTTAAACTGTAAGGCATTTACAGGGGCAGATATGGACTCTGACAACAATTTATTGGCTATGAGCTGTAGATTAAAACTGAAGAATTTGCAAAATGGTAGGAAATAAAAGAGAGGTAAGACCTGGATAAGTGTAAGAACCAGAGATTGTTGAGAGTTTCAGAGGTATCGTTGGGCAACGATTGACTGGAACAATGGAAAGGAATACAGTAATCGACGAATGGATAGCTCTGAGAGACGAAATAGGGGGTGCAGCTGAGGTTCAAATAGGTAAAAAGAAAAGCCTAGTAGAAATCCTTGGATAACACAGGAGATATTGAATTTAGCTGATGAAAGGAGAAAGTATAAAAATACGGCAAACGAAGTAGGCGAAAGGGAATAAAAAACATCTAAAAATGAAATTGATAGGAAGTGCAAAATAGCATCGCAGGAATGGATAGACGCCAAATGTAAGTATTTAGAAGAATATACTACTAGGCGAAAGACAGATATCGCATGCAGGAAAATTAAAGAGGCCTTTGGAGAAAAAAGAAGCAGCTGCATGAATATGAAGAGCTAAGTTGAAAAACTACTCCTAAGCAAAGAAGGAAAAGATGGAAGGTGGAAAAAGTATATAGAGGATCTACACGACGTAGATGAACTGGAAGGCAACATTATGTATATTAAATTGACGAAAATGACGATGAGATGGGAGACACGATACTGCGAGAAGAATCTGACAGAGCACTGAAAGACCTAAGTGGAAACAAGACAAAAGGAGTAGACGACATCCCTTCAGAACTACTGATATTCTTGGGAGAGCCAGCCATGACATAACTCTTCCATCCGGTGTGCAAGATGTGTGAGACAGGCGAAATACCCTCAGACTTCAAGAAGAATATGGTAATTCCAATTCCAAAGAAAGCAGGTAAATTTCGACAAAATCGGTAATAGCGAGTAGACGCGGTCCCATTGTTAAAATCCAGGCTGCTCCTTAGTCGCTTCCAGTGTGGGTTCAGAAGGTATTGTTCCACTTCTCATAACCTGCCGCTCGTCCGCCCCCCCCCCCTTTCCCCCCTTGAAGCGTCTGTACAACAGGCTTTTCTGTCTCGCCATCACCTCCCGGGTATATTTTTTTACATGGAAAAAGCTTATGATACTACTTCGAGGCATATTATCCTCGGATAGCTCCATGAATGGGGTTTCAGAGAATATCTACACATCTTTATACGCTCATTCCTCAGACTACGCTATTTTAGACGTCGAAGGAGGACTAGTTTTAATTTCTCCGCCGGTAAGTCAGCTTGCGTTCTTTTTAAGTTGCTGTTAAACTTTCCCGAGCTAATGGTGGGACATTGTTCTTCGCTTTAGTGGCATGGTGAAGTTTCTGGGCGTCACATTTGTTTCTGAACTTTCATAGCATCCACGTCATTGGGAGGTAAAAAGCGATTCCTAAAAGCAGTCATTATTTTAAAATGTCTTAACCACCTCTTGGGAAGCAGATGGAAGGTGTCAGATCCAGCTTTACGGGGTCTTCGTGCGGGGGTTCCTCCTGCGGGTACTTCTAGCGGGATGAAATTTGGTTGACAAGACGTCTGAAACTGAGCATCGTAGAATCAGATAATAAACCGCTTTAGTTGTAGAAGATTTATTTGTACAACCACGACCAGCTGAGGTGAAACAAGAACGATGAGATCCGTGTCTGCCGCACATTGTACTCCAGGCTGCGGCTGTTACCGTTATCTTTGAGACCTGCCGTTTCCTGCTACTGCTCGTATCCGAATTGCTACAGTCTAAGTCAGTGTATAAGTTCATTTGTGGTCTCTTAAGTTATTGTTTACAGTACTCACAGCATCATCTACTGTTGAAAACGTCAGCGTGTCGACCTCGTGGGACGGCTGGCCTGATGGTATGCCCTCTCCTTTGCCGTAGAACCCATCAAACAACACTCAGTCACGATTTTACACCGCTACTGTCTAGTTCCTTAACGGCGTATTCCATTAATCGGGTTCCGCTTCGCAAGATGCAAATTGGAGAAATAATTACACGGAACAGCCAAAGAAACAGGTACACCCGACTAACATCGTGTAGGGCCCCCGCGACCTCGCAGAATTGCCACAACAGGACGTGGCATAGACTCGAATAATGTCTGAAATAGTGCTGGAGGGATCTGACACCATGAATCCTGCAGGGCTGTCCATAAATCGGTAAGAGTTCGAGGGGTGGAAATCTCTTCTGAACAGGACGTGACAAGGCATCCCAGATATGCTCAATCATGTTCATGTCGGGGCATTTGGTGGGCAGCGGATGTGTTTAAACTCAGAATAGTGTTCCTGGAGCTACTCTGTAGCAATTCTGGACCTGTGGGGTGTCGCATTGTCATGCTGAAATTTCCAAAGTCCGTTGGAATGCACAATGGACATGAATCGATGCAGGTGATCAGACAGGATGCTTACGTACGTGTCAGCTCTCAAGAGTCGTATCTAGATGTGTCTGGGGTCCCATATCACTCCAACTGCACGCGCTCCACACCATTACAGAACCTCCACCAGCTTGAACAGTGCCTTGCTGACATGCAGGGTCCATGCATTCGTGAGGTTGTCTCCTTAACCGTACACTTTCATCCGCTCGATAAAATTTGAACGAGACTCGTCCGACCAGGCAACGTGTTTCCAGTCATCAACAGTCAAATGGCGGTGTTGAAGGGTCCAGGCGCGTCGTAAAGCTTTGTGTTGTGCAGTCATTAAGGGTACACGATGCGGGCCTTCGGCTCCGAAAGCCCATATCGATGATGTTTCGTTGAATGTTTCCCACGTTGGCACTTGTTGATGGCTCAGCATTGAAATCTGTAGCAATTTACGGAAGAGTTGCACTTCTGTCACGTTGAACGATTCTCTTCAGTCGTCGTTGGTGCCGTACTTCCAGGGTCTTTTCCCGGCCGCAGTGACGTCGGAGATTTGACGTTTTACCGGATTCCTGATATTCACGATACACTCGTGAAATGGTCGTACGGGAAAATCACCACTTCATCGCTACCTCGGGGAAGCTGTGTTCCATCACTCGTGTGCCTACTATAACACCACGTTGAAACTCACCTAAATGTTGATAACCTACCATTGTAGCAGCAGTAACCGATGTAACAACTGCGCCAGACACTTGTTGTCTTATATAGGCGTTGCCGACCGCAGCACCGTATACTGCCTGTTTACATATCTCTGTATTTGAATACGTATGCCTATACCAGTTTCTTTGGCGCTTCAGTGTAAACTACCCATGTATACGTAAATTGAAGGTGGAAGAGAGAAAGAAATTGGACAGTTGATGTCAGCTGCATCGGGACTTCACGCAGAATCAACGGCGACGAGTGAAAATGTGGTCCGGACCGGGATTCGAAGTCAGGATTTCCTGCTTACAAGGCAGTTGTATTAACCACTGCGCTACCCGTCCACTGAGTTTATCATACCTACGCGGACTACCTGGACACCCCTCTCGGCCGACCCAACTTCCCATCTGGCGCCGCCTATCCGCAGTCCCTGTCCATATCCTCCATGCTCGCTACCGCGAGATTCCCGCAGGAGGTCGGAAGTAATTGTGCATCCGCACTGAAGACCGTGGATTCGTTGCCCATCGATGCGAATATATGAATGCGTGGTGTGTGTTCTTTCGGCACACATTTTCACTTGTCGCTGCTGATTCTGCATAAAGTCCCGATGCAGCTGACATCAATTCTCCTTTTGCTTTTCTTTCCTTTCGCACTTCCACCTTCAATTTACATATAATGTATCACAATTGTGGAATCCGTTTGGTGTCTGTTCTCTCGGATATGTCCGAAAGAACGGACACTACGCATTCATATAATTGATTCGCCTCGATAGGCAACGAGTCCATCTTCTTCAGCGCGGATGCACTATTATTTCCGAGGTAGTTCGCATAGTTACGGTTAACACTTTGTCCGCGCGGCGCAGTGGTTAAAACAACTCTATCGTAAGCAGGAGATCCCAGGTTCGAATCCTTGTCCTGCACACATTTTCACTCCCCGTCTCTGATTCTGTGTGAAGACCCGATGCAGCCGACATTAATTCTCCCTTTCCTTTTCTTTGCTTTCTCCCATCCACCTTCAGTTTACATCACACCTGAGGATTCCGCGTGGTGTCCGTTCTTTCGTATATGTCCGAAAGAACAGACGCCATGTATTCATAAGCGGAAATAAGCCATTTGCTTTCGGAGAGCGCTCGCGTGCGATGTGTATTCGGCCACAGCTCTGAGAAGACTGAAGTAAGCTCTTATGAATGTCTTTAATGTAAGTTGCTGCACAGTGAGCTGTGCTTTTTCAAGACGTAGGCCCTCTCGCTGTGAGACAGCCTCCTAGGATCCAAGCAATGTAAGTAATCTTTCTCAAAATTTGGAGACTGACGAATTGCCCTCTTTCTGTCTGCTCTAAATTCCTATAAATGTGTTATTTAATATTATATCTGTCCAGCTGCGGGTTTTCCATTTACTATACGCATATCTCTGTTACTTTCTCTGTTGAGTCCAACTGGTTTCGGGT
This sequence comes from Schistocerca piceifrons, assembly GCF_021461385.2. Taxonomy (NCBI): domain Eukaryota; kingdom Metazoa; phylum Arthropoda; class Insecta; order Orthoptera; family Acrididae; genus Schistocerca; species Schistocerca piceifrons. The sequence goes on along the minus strand of NC_060149.1, from coordinate 37,412,966 downwards.
CAATAGATCGTTTCACCTTCTTAAGACACTATCTCATGGCGATGGTTAGATATCCACGTAATCTAGCTCTGATCTTGTCAGTGCAGCTTGGAAACTTCTTATGATATACAACTATGCCTTCTTTTATAACTACACTACTGGCCATTAAAACTGCTACACCAAGAAGAAATGCAGATGATAAACGGGTATTCATTGGACAAATATATTATACTAGAACTGACATGTGATTACACTTTCACACAATTTGGGTGCATAGGTCCTGAGAAATCAGTACCCAGAACAACCACCTCTGGCCGTAATAACAGCCTTGATACACCTGCGCATTGAGTCAAACAGAGCTTGGATGACGTGTACACGTACAGCTGCCCATGCTGCTTCAACACGATACCACAGTTCATCAAGAGTAGTGACTGGCGTATTGTGACGAGCCAGTTACTCGGCCACCATTGACCATATAACACTTCTGTCCGCTACTGCTATACCATAACCTTAAAGTTGGAAGCAGGTCGTGAAATAAAACTATCTTGTTAAAGCAATTATGGTATAAAACAACAGAGCAGTGTTACCCTCTGAGAGGAATTTTGTTTTGTTGACCGTGTTGTACCTAACGGAGGTGGCTTATCGGAAATGAAAGTCAGAATTACGTAAATATTTGAACAGTAACAAACAAAATTTTGCCTATCTGCACTGTTTAACTGATAAAGAAAACGGTCGCTAGCCTAACTAGGCAAGAGAATGATTAACATTCTCGTTCAAGAAAATAGTTATTAGTAACTTTAATGGATAAACACAACCTATACTTGGCCACACGCGAGTGCAATGAACTCTGACACATACATATGTTTACGTTAAGATTGAAGCTAACAACTGGAGCAGCACAAACTATTTGCAAAAATATAACAGATACCGAAACACACTATTACCTTCAGGGCTTGTTCAAACTGAACGGTCTTTATAACATTACTATTAACATTCACTGCAGGATCATAAATTGGACGTAGGTTAAGTCTCTCTCAGTTAAATACTTCACTATTTAAAAATGAAAGTTAATTGGAATCCACTAACAGGTTACTTCTCACTATCATTTGAATAACGAAATTATGGTTTTCATAATTAGTGGTCTTTCCGTTACTTGTTACCGAACGTTAACACAATAGACAAACTGTGGATCCTGTTATACTGTTAATATGCACTTCTAATACACAAGAGAGACAACCACTTAGTAAACATGAGTATATAACGTTTCACAACTTCAGTTTTCCACTTTTACTACAGTGAGACACAGAATTACCATATATGTAAGATACTGTCTCACCTTCTGCGATTTACAACAGGCAGTAATGTGATCATTTACTAAGCAAAACTTTATAAGCCTCAATCTTAAGAACGTTTAATTTTGAAGTTGGGAACAACATATTAATAAGCAGTTTTAATAGAAAAATTATTTTCTGCAAGCATCAATTACTTTAGTTCACTTTCTTGTCACATTAACTTTAACTTCCTTTTTTTCACTATATTCAAGAGGCATTAATGTTCTTTCAGTAGGGACACTCGGTAATCACTTTAGTTCAAACGGAGAGGAACCTGAGAGGTGTTATGATAAGGAAAAAATCAAGGTAGGTACATAAATTCAGTTATAAGTTACCTTATATTTGTGCACACTAAAACATCCGATGAGCTGATCCTTCACTGTACATTATTATAGCATTCCGATACAGTGATTGCGCAATGTGGTGGCAACTGCATGTTGGTAGGTGGATTTGCAGGCAGAATTGCTGGACTCTGTCCCTTCTTGGTGGCGATGATGAATACCAATTCCAGAATCGTTCCAGCTATTTATCCATCCATCCGAGGCATTGGAAAGTAACAGAAAAAGCCTCTCTCTCGGAACCAGCACAATATGCAACTATTACATGGCAGTGCACAGTTTGGTAGCTCGTCCCCGACTGACTCTTGTTCCACCTTTTCTACCTAGGCCAACCACAATTTGCACGCGCTACACAGTTCCGTTCCCGAGAGGAACCACAACACCTTTTACATACAAAATAACTAAGAACCCTAAGTGAAGGTCAGCAGTTTACATAACAGCAAACACACACATTAAATAAAACATAACATTTGCGCATATTGACATTTCTACAAAAAATTATTCACACAGAAATTACAATTATATATAGTAAGTTTTTCCCTCCAAATGGGACAAAGAATTTAAATCACAGATATACTACATTGCATAGAAATCAAACCACGACATCAAAGTTTTAACAAAGAAAGGAGTATACAATTTTGTGTTATCTATTCAATCAAACACATTTACAGAAGCTTAACGATGTAATATTAAATGAAACAAAAGCAAAATAAATCAATAGAGTACTAGAGCTATGGTGTTACAACCAGACGTTCTCAATTGGTGAGAGATCTGGTGAATGTGCTGGCCAGGGCAGCAGTCGAACATATTCTGTATCCAGAAAGGCCCGTACAGGACCTGCAACATGCGGTCATGCATTATCCTGCTGAAATGTTGGGTTTCGCAGGGATCGAATGAAGGGTAGAGCCACGGATCGTAACACATCTGAAATGTAATGTCCACTGTTCAAAGTCCCGTCAATGCGAACAATAGGTGACCGAGACGTGTAACCAGTGGCACCCCATACCATCACGCCAGCTGATACGCCAGTATGGCGATGACGAATACACGCTTCCAATGTGCGTTCACCACGATGGCGCCAAACACGGATGCGGCCATCATGATGCTGTAAACAGAACCTGGATTCATCCGAAAAAATGACGTTTTGCCATTCGTGCGCCCAGGTTCGTCGCTGAGTACATCACCGCAGGCGTTCCTGTCTGTGATGCAGCGTCAAGGGTAACCGCAGCCATCGTCTCCGAGCTGATAGTCCATGCTGCTGCAAACGTCGTCGAACTGTTCGTGCAGATGGTTGTTGTCTTGCAAACGTCCCCATCTGTTGAATCAGGGCCGGCCGGAGTGGCCGAGCGGTTCTAGGCGCTACAGTCTGGAACGGCGCGACCGCTACGGTCGCAGGTTCGAATCCTGCTTCGGGCGACTGATGATCTCAGAAGTTAAGTCCCATAGTGCTCAGAGCCATTTGAACCATTTGTTGACTCAGGGATCGAGGCGTGGCTGCACGATCAATTACAGCCATGCGGATAAGATGCCTGTCATCTCGACTGCTAGTGATACGAGGCCGTTGGGATTCAGCACGGCGTTCCGTATTACCCTCCTGAACCCATCGATTCCATATTCTCCTAACAGTCATTGGATCTCGACCAACGCGAGCAGCAATGTCGCGATACGATAAACCGCGATCGCGATAGGCTACAATCCGACCTTTATCAGAGTCGGAAACGTGATGGTACGCATTTCTCCTCCTTACACGAGGCTTCACAACAACGTTTCACCAGGCAACGCCGGTCAACTGCTGTTTGTGTATGAGAAATGGGTTGGAAACTTTCCTCGTGTCAGCATGTTGTAGGTGTCGCCACCGGCGCCAACCTTGTGTGAATGCTGTGAAAAACTAATCATTTGCATACCACAGCATCTTCTTCCCTTCGGTTAAATTTCGCGTCTGCAGCACGTCATCTTCGTGTTGTAGCAATTTTAATGGCCAGTAGTGTACTATTGCCACAAACTCTAAATTTGTCTTGTGGCACAGTGAAACAGCAGATGGTGGACGTCATGACTTGGAAAAGGCTATTTTGGAGCTGCAATTGTATGTGCGTTATCTTCCTGGTAACCCACAGATTTGCCAAAACAGGGTGGGAGCAATCTCCAGCATTGACGTTACCCTTACCATCTCGTTATTGACACTAAGAAGTCACCTCAAGAGAGACAACTAGTGATCATAATCAGATAAAAATTATATCGCAAGGAAAGGTCAGCTAGTAACGCAGAATTCTTTCCATAACATGATAAGAAATGCCACAAAAGCAAACTGGGAGATTCTGCACGCTGGATGCGTTTCCCAACCCCTAATGGTGCCGGCAGAAAATGTAGACGAAAAATCCTTCTTACTATCGAAAGCTATCGGAAAAGCAATATAAAATCCTGTGCCACTGAATAAACAAGTCGACTAGGACAGTTGGCACCTTGGAGCTCAGAAATTAATTAGCATAGAAGACAAGTTCGGAAGGCGAGAAGGATATATCAAAGAAGTCTGTATGACAGATATTTCGGACTGATACAATATAGGTACATAAAACAGAAGTGCACGTCTGAGATGAGACCTGCCAGACGAGCTTGCTGGGAGAGACTTGTTCGTGAAAACTTGGTAGTAAATCCTTAGGGTATGGTCTATAAAAGTATAACACTGAAAATAAGATCTCCAGTGTTCTGTCCACAATCTAGATTGAACGCCGGATGACAACAAACTGGATGGAATGTGCTGAAGTTCTGCTTCAAGTTGATCTTCCAGAAGACGACGAAAAGGATGACACTGAATATCGCAAAGAACTGAGAGAGGAGCTCGAAGAGCCTCACGACATACAGCCGCCATATAACCGGGTACTGATACCGGTGTGGTTGCAATCATACTCGATATGAAAGGGAATGGAGCTTCTGATACCCATGGCATACCAGGTAAGATAATAAAAAAGTGTTAATCAATAGATTAAAATGCCACAATAGTCTAAGTGGGTAAAATAACGCTCAATAATGATTCAGGAAGGGGAAATATCCTGTGGATGCAATTAATGAGACGAGAGAATTAGTATACGCTGCAGACACAAAATACAGTAGGTATAATGCAGTGGTGGTCAACTGTCTTGGCTCTGGGGCCACATTGCTAAAGCGCAGGTTAATGGAGGGTCGCACCTCTTAAAATGGTTGCATTCATTAGTTAATGCTGCATTTCATAAAATATATAAATTTTATCATAAAAATCAATAAATATAAATGAAATAAAAGAGTGGCAGTTTTAATCAATTTACTTATTGTGCTGATTTCATATTATCTATATCTGCAAGCACGTATAATTTTAGAATCAATTTCTACAGTTTTTTTGTAAACCAACAGTGAGGTTGCTTGTCGAAATTCTAATCACAGCTTGTAAGTCTGTCGAAGATTATATAGGAGCGTACCTCATTTACTCTTTTTGTTCATCGAGCAACAAAATCTTTGCTCACAACTATATGTAGACCCAAATTAGAGAACATTTTCAAAATCAAATTTCTTCATATATAGAAATTCTTCAGTAGACAAACATTTGTAAAGGCCAACTAACGTCAAAGCATAGTATATGTCTTTCACAGTTTGATCTGAGCACATGTCAATATGTAAAATGAAAATGCCTTTATGGTCACTGCCATCAGCCACCGCGCCGAGTGCCAGCTTTTTTTGTGCGACTAGTATCTACAATGTGCAGTGTTCATGTGGACTGACGTGGTCATCCTTGTGGAAATCCTCGGTCACTAACGAAAAGGAAATCTCAGTTCAAGGCTGATTTTTCTGACTGTCTTGGCGGGCCATACAAAACCCATAGCGCACCGAATGTGGCTCGAGGGCCGCCATTTGTGCACCCTCTGTCCTATAGAAATGTCCCCTAGATGAAGATACAGCAAGAACTTCTAGCTACAGCCGACAGACACAACAACAGACACGAGAAAGACCTGGAAACAACCCTATGTAACGAAAACGAAGACCAATAGCTATACGAGCTACTTGGCAGAATAATGGAAGAGTAAAAGGAGGCGCCCACAAGCGTACATAAGAAGTGGAAGGGGTTTCTTTCAATAAAATTATGATTAGGGTCCCTAGGCGGGTCAGCCAAATGTCGGTTTTTTTTTTAACAAGAATGCTTTTACTTGTTCACTTTGCCTACTGGATCGGGTCGTTGGCTCTGGCTGAAGGCCTGCTATGAGACCCAACCTGTTAATTAAAACTGCCCCTACACTAATTTTGATTAATATTTAATAGCTAAATAGTGTTCAGGGAACTGATCACTACTAAACAAACAAAGATAGTATTGAACACATTTATTGAACAACAATCTTCCTAACATCAAACTGAACAATGACATACATTTATAAGTGATAAAATTAAGATAGTAATGGCAATGACCCTTAAATTCCAAAACTAACTCTTAAGGTCGGATAACGCATCTGTACTTGTTATTTTCTACTCTCTCACCTTGTCAGACGGCATAAAATACGTCAGACAAACCTACTTCAATTACCAAATTTTCAATAGGGGCGTGGCTGGAAAACTGAGCTCTGGTAATCACAGGCGTGCGTAATATCGGATTAAATGCTGAAGCTGAGCATCACGTTACCAAATGCAGCATCGTGGACAGGTTAGCAAGGTGCCGATGGCGTCTACGTCGTCGAGGAGCCTCAATTGCAACAAAAATGAATTTATTTTCGCGAACAGGCTTCCTGTTTGTAAACTCCTATTCAAAAGCTAATTCTGCTTCCTTTCCAGTCGTCTCGCACTCGTTAAGACGGGACTCACCAGACCAAAGGCGGAATCCAGTAACGTCTTTAATAAAGTGTGGCTCAAGGAAATTGCTCTGCTGCTGTATGCTTCCTGTGAGACAGTATTCCCAACCGTAATTAGCGGAATCAGCCTGTCTCTAACAGTAAAACATGACAGTTCCCCTAACTGAATACTAGTTTCAGTTGCAGCTGGCAGACTTATTCAAAGTTCTGCACAGCACACTGAAAAGAATTTACTCTCCTACAACAGAGCCGAAAGCACGACGTCCGCTCGCTGCAGGAGCTAAGACGCTTCTCCTCGATAACAGCTTCAAAAGCTTCCCTCTGCAAAAATCAGCACCTCCACGCTATTTTTCGAGCTGGCCAATCCCGTGGCTCTAGACCAGTAAAGTTCGCTCCCACTATTATTTCCTGGCTTCTTCCACCCAATTAAAACATTCTGCGCCTTACTGCGCCTAGAATGTTCTGGAACAAACTGAAACTCCGTTCAAAATTGAACCCACCAATCGTGTCTCTCTGTTCGCCTTCGCGCGGGAAAAGTCATAGCGCTAGCTTAACCGCGTTTCTTAGAAAGCCCCAGAAAACGTTAGGATTCGTGGGAAGGCTCCCTTAGGCGCCAGCTTATCTCGACATAGTGGCGTGGGCGTATCGTCCAGCGCCAACGAGGCGCCGTCCCTCAAAGGCCCCGCGCAGATGGGTGCCGACCTGCTCCGGCGGCGCGTCTCCACCAGTGGGACGCTTTCGCATGCCGACTCGTAATGGTCGGCTGCAAACTTCCGCAGCCCTCTGCCCTGCCTTTGAGCAGTGCCGCTCGTCCGCTCCAGCCTAACTCCGTGAAAATATCACCTGAACCCCGACTTCATGCAACATGCGAATTTCTTAAAGTTAATACGCGTCTTATGCCGTCTGTTACTCCCTATATTAATCTCAATAGGCTGATTGCCTGATAAATAACATAATAAGCGCTATCTAACAAGTCTTTGCAACAATTATTATATTACAGTAAGGTGCAAAATACTGCTGCCTTACAGAAGAACGAGAAGAATCAGTGAAACGTAAGTGACGCGCTCTGATTCGTCGCCATACTGTCTGAAGGCACAAAAATGTTGCTGGAACCGGCAGGGTGGCCGATATGGTGAGGAACGTAGAGAGAAACTTGATACATTACGATCGTAGTAAGTTGTCGGTGTATGTGTGCCCGTCTTAGACTGCAGTAAAGATAAACAGTGAAGCTACATGAGGCAATATGCCATTAACTGTTCTCCAAGGGTCAGCGACCCTAACATTATCATAAGTAATCGCAGTGGACGTATTAGTAGCTGCATAATTGTCAGTAACAGTAAGTGGTGGTAGTCGGAATAGGGGCTTTTTATACTTGTGCTAATAGTATTGTTTGTTATTGTATGGCACTGTTGTAACAGCGCTAATAGCAGTAAGTATGACGTTAATTGTAAAACTAGATAAGATAATTTTAAACAAGAAATACCTATGGCTCTCTTTCTGTCACAGTAAAAGTACGTCCAACATGCCATACGATAACTACATGTAGAGTATCGGAATGAAATAAAAATGAAGAAAGATAGTACGATATACACAATAAAATGAAAACCATTTTCAGTACAGAAAAGAAGAAAAACAAATAGATTATCATGAAGACTCATATAAATATAATTCTATGTGTTACGGTCTACTGTCATCAAGAAAGTGGACTATGATAAATAAATAAACAAATAAGTAAATAACATATTTTTACCCAAGTGTTTCGCGGTCTTCCAATGGACTTTTGCCTTGTATTTTTCCTTGAGTAGTAGTTCATAACAATTGCACCTGATAATAGGTGCCAACCATGATGTCTTTCTTCTTTTATATAAATCGTCGCAGTTTGTTTTGCTTTATTATTGGATGAAGGGCCTCCACATACGCTCCTTCAACATCTATGGAAAAGCAACAGACGACGATACAAATAAATTTCAAAATCCTCAATTCGCATTCAAGAGAATATGTAGCACAGTGTCATTCTGGATCTCAGTTTCAATTTAATGCCCGTCCGCATGAATAATTTCCTCAAATCGATTAATTGTTTCCTTGCCTATTCAACTCTGGATTTTATCACTCCCTAGGTGTCGCAATGCTGTTCAAAACCAGTTTCTAATTATTTAAAGGAGGACACTTGTTCAGTTCTGTTACCTTATATTGTGAGATTTATTAGGATTTAAATTCTGTTGAATTCCATGATTTTGTCCTTGGAAGGGTTAACAGATAGGCCAAACTCTTCAACGCGCTAAACTAGGCAGTTTATCGATCACTGAAACACAGGCAGCTCGTCTGCTATGATAAAGCTGTTGTCCGCAAATCTGACGTTATTAGTAACTTTCCAATGTGCAGGGTGGTTATAATAAACTAAACTTTCGCTACTTGGGCCAGTATAGACGGAAAACTAATTACCGTATCGGTATCCAACTTCGTAGGAATGATGATCAGACCGTGAGCTGCTGCATTTGCGTTGTTGGTAGTGATAGTGTCATGACTTGCTATTAGGCGTCGGTATTAGTACGGCGACTAAGGCTGAAACACAAGCATCAGTGTGTATTATAGTTGAGAACTGTCAACATGGGTCTGTACAAGATTAGCAGGACTTTACTCGTAAAGCTGTTTTATCAAAACAAAAGCAACAGGGATATTGCTCTCCGCAAGTATCCATGCATTAAACCAATACGGAGAGGTCATCCTTCCGTACCGGGATTGAAGAACACGATTCAAAAGTTTGAATTAATTGGTAATTTGGGAATTGCTCCTTATTGCCAGGGCTGAGAATGCTGGATGGTGTTTGTGACCTTCAAGCAGTGCACGAGATGTGCCATGACAGCTGACCATTTCACGGTCCACCGTTCTAGAAGTGCTGCGAACAATTGACAAATGGTATCACTTGTGCGGTTCCAGGCTGTCGTGGATGCAGATGGTCGTCACACTGAGCGGTGTTTGTAACCTGGAAAGTAAACGTGGTACGCAGTTAATGGAAGTTACCCTCTCATGTGGAAATTAAAATGTGTGGCAGCAGCAGCAGAGGGTGCTGAGCCATCTGTCTAGAGACTTGCGTTCCCATCCTACATGGGAGGTACTCGATAAGCCCCACGTAGCCCCGTGTCGTAATAAATGGCGAGCAGCTCAGAGAATGTAGCATTTGTGTTATATCCTAGCCAGTAATGCCACCCGAGCCCGCTGCCAAAAGGTTGGCAGCATCAAAGTCCGGACGCCGTCCGCATAAGCAGCGCCAGCGATACAGGAAATCGCCGCAAGTCTGCGCGCGCCACCGCTGGCTTCTGACTTCTTAAGCGCTGGAGTCGCGAGCGCTAGGACAGTTCTGTATTCGCCGCTCAGTTGTATACTCGCCACCGAATTGTGTACTTGCTAGTCAGTTGTGTGTTCATCGCAGCAGAGTTGTTGTTTGTCGTCAGCCGACGCTGACCTAGCCGCTCCGACTCGAACTAGACTTCACTACTGTGTTTCTGTATCTTCACTAATAAAGATAAGTACCGACTTTTATTTAATCAGAGTGTTTGGGTTTTCATCTTTCTGTTCACTGTTCCAGCGGACCGGTCGGCCCGCTATTAAAAGTGTGGCGGTGACTTCGTAAGCCGTTTCTACAGCGAATTGTTTGTCGCTACGAACGCCGCCACAAAAATTTGTTTGCTGGATAGGGGCTCGGCGAACCCGGATTTCTTGAGGTGGGGACCGGTGAGTACCGCCAGTCCTCGGTAACCATAAACTGTGGGCATGATTCAGTAACGGCATGACGGAGAGTATTGTGTGTTACAGGGAACAGGGATCTTGTCTTAAACGATCGAAGCGTAAGGATGTTACAAACCTCTATGCTTTTTTTTTTTAAAAAAAAAAAAGAAACTCAATCCCAAGGTGTGCCGCGCGCTGATGAGTAGTTAGCGGGCAACCTCTGGGGAACCTGATGCACCTTAGCTGTATAAGACTTACACAGGCAAGCGGGGATTTATGTGGGTGGACCTGTATGTCCCTAGCTGCTCGTGGGGTCACCATGACGAATCAGATCAGTAAAATGGTTCAAATGGCTCTGAGCACTATGGGACTTAACATCTATGGTCATCAGTCCCCTAGAACTTAGAACTACTTAAACCTAACTAACCTAAGGACAGCACACAACATCCAGTCATCCCGAGGCAGAGAAAATCCCTGACTCCGCCGGGAATCGAACCCGTGAACCCGGGTGCGGTAAGCGAGAACGCTACCGCACGACCACGAGCTCCGGACTTCAGATTAGTATCTCCACTCTCAACGTGATGGGTGCACCATATGGTAGTACTGATTATCAGGTTATTAGCCTCCCACGATTGTGGGAGGCTAATAACCTGATAATCAGTTTGTATTTAGTACCAGGGCTCAAGGAGTCATGAATCAGAATATTTTTCTCCTGATCAAGAGGAAGGAGTGGACGTTTGAAAATTTTTCCTCTTTCTATATTCAAAAATGAGTAGAAGCGTTTGATGGTAGCTGAAACTACTAAACGATTGCAAAATGATTCTTTGTTAATTGAAAATAACAGGTCAAAGCAGGTGGAACTTCTTAGCAACTCTAAAAAATTGGATGACTGTGACATAGTTGTTTAGTTGCACAACTCCCTCAACTCAACTGTGCATGGACATATCAGAATTGAAACGAGAATGGGCATTACAGGGCATGCTCGATGAGGAACAAAGAACACGAAGTAATAATGGAGACTCTGAGAAGGCGGTCGCCTTTATTGTGAGCTTCAATTCTGCAACGCTGTCTGAACACGGCATGGTTCCACCAACTTATAGTTCAGCATTACATACCTAACCCTACATGGTATTTCAAATGCCAGTGATTTCGCCACACAACATTGAATTGTGGACGTGAAGCGACTTGCGGGAAGGTCAGTTTCTACTCATCACCTGCGCCCTTAACCACAACCTTACAAGCCATCACTGTTAGCATAAGACCCACATTAATGTCACGGTTTGCTCTGTGTACCTACCACGGTATGAGACCATTAATTGTGACACCCTCACACAGTTACGAGATTTTAATCCACACTTTGCACTATGGCGATTCAGTAGCACATCCTCGAGGGACCAAGTAACTGAGGATCTCACACTAACTGAAAACGTCATCATGGGTCAACCTAATCATTTCAGGACTACTACAGGTTCGTCTACAATCATACACCTCTGCTTCTACTCGCCAGTCCTTGCAGACACCGCTCAGAGGGAAGTGGATGATAACCTTATGCCAGTGACAATTATCCGGTCTCGATCCATCTGTCAGCAGGAGCACTCTACGAAAGGAAGTCGTCGAGTAAGCTGTTCAGCAAGGCTACCTGGATGCTTTGCAGGCAGTCAGCTGTTTTCGAGCAAAGTGGAGGCATCCAGAATTTAGCTCTTAATGATCTTGATTTCAAAGACAAAAACAAACTTAAATGTTTATCTCTTCAGGACTGACAACCTGTTTGCTCTGTCAGAAGTAAGGAGGGGAGATTAGGGTTTAACTTCCCGTCGACAAAGAGTTCATAAGAAACGGAGCACAAGCTCGGATTGTTTCAAGGATGAGGCAGGAAATCGGCCATGCCCTTTGGAAGAACCATCCCCACAAATCACGGAAAATCTAAACCTGGATGACGAATTCGAGTACAGTGTGCTAACCACTGCTCCACTTCGCTCCGTCTCTTTCAGAAGGAAAAGGCACAAGATAAGGCTCTAATGGTTGCTGTCTCAGTTTTGAACAGTGGCACTGTTTATTTCATGGATAACAAAAAGTTACCTAAAAGATAACTCAGATAAGAGGTGTGGTGTCAATGAAAAATATTTTGATAACGACCTCAGTAAAATTCTCTAGACGCTCCGGAAATCATAAAAAACTTTGCAATAGTTCATAATGGTGTATGAACACCCAGCATTCCTTCAAAATTATTATAAATAACGTAATTCTGAAATCAGTTACAGTTTCATAAAAAGTAATAATCAATAGTGTATAAGAACAACTTTGCTAGATATATGCATGGTTAACGCGATTGTAGCAGCTGAATGTCGTTGCAAGGTGACGAAACTTAACAGACGCGACTTGACTCTCGAGAGGTAACAGTTAAATGCAGATAAAGACAGGATTGAGTAAAAGCTCTTACGTCACAAACTTTTCGTTGTTAGCTTAAAGTACTTCAGGCTAATTCTCGGACAGCTTCTTCTACTTATGTCACGATCAGTTTCCTACTCCAACGTCGAGTAGACATACTTGGCAGGATGAGACTTCACATAAAATGTAAAAACTTAACTGAAGAGTGCAATAAATAGTACATACATCCGTCAATAACCTCTTATACCAATCCCTGCGAAAAATTTTCAAGCTGACGTTAAAACTGAAACAAACTATGTACGTAAAACATAGTGTGGATGTCTGTCTGCCACTTTTTGCACGTTTCCCGGTCAGTGGACCAACCCTTCCCAGACCAGTATAATGAAACAGGATTTCGGCTGCAACGCGCTAGTGCTCACCCGTGATGTCTGTCCGCTGAGCGGGAGGCCGCAGATTCGAATCACCGGCATGCGTGAGGAAATCGGAACACTACTGCCCATGGAATACAACAGCTGGCTTCTATTTTGCTGTCAGTAGATTACAGAGTTTCACCATTAAATAACTTTGGTGTAGATTTTAGCTTGTGCAAATGATGTCGTGGTAGTAGTAAAGGGCAAAGACACAACGCCAGAAAGGAAAATTCTGGATATATGCTAATTAATAACCTCAGGCAGGATTATTGTTAGTGTTTCTAAATAAAAATGTTCCAGACATTAGCTAGTTAACGTTTGGAATTAAAATATTGATTAATACATTGTGAAAGCAACACAATGACAAATAAATGTTAAAATGTGTGTGAAATCTTATGGGACTTAACTGCTAAGGTCATCGTGAAAGCAACACAATGACAAATAAATGTTCAAATGTGTGTGAAATCTTATGGGACTTAACTGCTGAGGTCATCAGTCTCTAAGCTTACACACTACTTAACCTAAATTATCCTAAGGACAAACACACACGCCCATGCCCGAAGGAGGACTCGAACCTCCGCCGGGACCAGCCGCACAGTCCATGACTGTAGCGCCCGAGACCGCTCGGTTAATCCCGCGCGGCAACAACACAATGACAGATGAAGTCCCTCTCAATTCATGGAAATGCTAGTTGAGACATACCACATAACTATTCAGTACTAAGGTTCTTGTGGCTAACTGTCGAAAAACTTTTTCGGGTCCAGTATTCCAGCTCATAAGTTAAAAGTTCACAAACTAGCTGATGTAAAACTTCAACTAGTCAAAATGTTTCTGCTCACAGAATCTACTATCAAAACTACTAAAAATTATTTAACTTTCCAGAACTCTTATGCAAGCGCTTAAAGCCTAAGGCCGGCTCATCACTCTTCTTTCATCTTCATTCAACTCTCTAAGCAGACTTTCTTGAGCCAATACGGCCATCACCTTCACATAGACGCGATCTGTCGTTGCGAATTTCTCAAATTTACATTTAATTTATTGGCACCTTACATATCAGTCAGGACCAGACTTTCAGAAGCTTTACTTTAGTGTCCATAAATTTTAGTTGGGGTCCTCAGTTTTCTTTTTATTTACATTTTAATCAGCGAGATAGTTCACTTACCCTTATTTGCTATTAATTATTTTTAGACATAATGAAATAGAAATGGCTACAGAGCTACTGTAGTGTACTGTCTCACATGGCTACTTCTTTTACTGATTTATAACTCATTTTACGTCAAAATACTATTTAATTCTTGGAATGAACATTCTGGCTTATAATTAAAACTGTGTTACATTGATAAAAGAAGTCTGGAATTATATTCAGAACGCTATCTGTCGACACTTAGCTCTTTAAAATTGCTCAAGGCGTTTAGAAGTTATTAATTTCTCAAATCAATAGGTATTTCCAAATCTTGCATTTGCAATACCTTAAGTACTGATTAATCTTACCCATTACAGATATTTAAGAACCTGTGGCTGTTTATTAACTGTAATTATAGAAAACTACAACCAGTCACATTTTCCGGTTCTTCTTCAGATGGTACAGGGGAAGTTACATGGCTGTTTCAGTGTAATGCTTTGGATTTTATGGCTGTGTCTGTGGAATGAATTTTCGGCCGCTGTATCCGTGCCACTAGCGTCTTGCAAACCGTCAACCTCCAGGGTTTCCCCGCTGGCAATAATCCCCCAGGCAACCTGCTGCCATTCTGTTAACCAGCTTGCTTCATGGTCATCGTTTTCGTCAATTTCAGAGACTAAAGGTGGCGTTTCCTGGGTGAAACAGAAGATTCCAGACGCTACTTCCTCGCGAAAGATGCTCCCCTGTGTCACAACTCACGCACCCCGCCCTCTCACTTGCCGAACAATTTGCGTCTGTGTAGGTCGTATGAATAAAAAAGAGAACATTCTCCGAAGAAGATTCTCACAGAACAAGAACATTCTCTGTGGAAGCTCTGAATTTCGTTTGAGTATAAAATACGAAGTGTGTTCTCTGACAGGGGAGTTCTTTCTCACGAACTCCACTCCTTGAGCAGATGTTCGGTGTGTGTTGTCTGCCGCGTCAGGTACAAAACACCCGCGTAACCTCACACTTCATTCAACTCGCTCAAACATTCAAATTATTCGATGTGCAGATATGGAACTGGCATCAATGCGTTCTGGAAGACTTGCACTACGTTTCGATTTTAGTTTTATGCGCGACTACAAATTATTACAGATACCCCCCCATCAACCATGGACCTTGCCGTTGCTGGGGAGGCTTGCGTGCCTCAGTGATACAGATGGCCGTATCGTAGGTGCAACCACAACGGAGGGGTATCTGTTGAGAGGCCAGACAAACGTGTGGCTCCTGAAGAGGGGCAGCAGCCTTTTCAGTAGTTTCAGGGGCAACAGTCTGGTTGATTGAGGCGTCCTCTTGGGTAAAATATTCCGGAGGTAAAATAGTCCCCCATTCGGATCTCCGGGCGGGGACTACTCAGGAGGACGTTGTTATCAGGAGAAAGAAAACAGGCCTTCTACGGATCGGAGCGTGGAATGTCAGATCCCTTAATCGGGCAGGTAGGTTAGAAAATTTAAAAAGAGAAATGGATAGGTTAAAGTTAGATATAGTGGGAATTAGTGAAGTTCGGTGGCAGGAGGTGGTTCAAATGGCTCTGAGCACTATGGGACTTAACTTCTGAGGTCATCACTCCCATAGAACTTAGAACTACTTAAACCTAACTAACCTAAGGACCTCACACACATCCATGTCCGAGGCAGGATTCGAACCTGCGACCGTGGCGGTCGCGCGGCTCCAGACTGTAGCGCCTAGAACCGCTCGGCCACTCCGGCCGGCGGTGGCAGGAAGAACAAGACTTTTGGTCAGGTGAATACAGGGTTATAAATACAAAATCAAATAGGGGTGATGCAGGAGTGGGTTTAATAACGAATAAAAAATAGGAGTGCGGGTAAGCTACTACAAACAGCATAGTGAACGCATTTTGTGGCCAAGGTAGACACGAAGCCCATGCCTACTACAGTAGTACAAGTTTATATGCCAACTAGATCTGCAGATGATGAAAAAATTGATGAAATGTATGATGAGATAAAAGAAATTATTCAGGTAGTGAAGGGAGACGAAAATTTAATAGTCATAGGTGACTGGAATTCGAGAGTACGAAAAGGGAGAGAAGGAAACATAGTGGGTGAATATGGATTGGGGGTAAGAAATGAAAGAGGAAGCCGTCTAGTAGAATTTTGCACACAGCATAACTTAATCATAGCTAACATTTGGTTCAAGAATCATAAAAGAAAGTTGTATAAATGGAAGAATCCTGGAGATACTAGAAGGTATCAGATAGATTATATAATGGTAAGCCAGAGATTTAGGAATCAGGTTTTAAATTGTAAGACATTTCCAGGGGCAGATGTGGACTCTGACCACAATCTATTGGTTATGAACTGTAGATTAAAACTGAAGAAACTGCAAAAAGGTGGGAATTTAAGTAGGGGGGACATGGATAAACTGACTAAATTGACAGAAATTGGCGAAAGAAGTACAGTAGAAGAAGAATGGGTAGCTTTGAAGTAGTGAACGCAGCAGAGGATCAAATAGGTAAAAAGACGAGGGCTAGTAGAAATCCTTGGGTAACAGAAGAAATATTGAATTTAATTGATGAAAGGAGAAAATATAAAAATGCAGTAAATGAAACAGGCAAAAAGGAATCCAAACGTCTCAAAAATGAGATCGACAGGAAGCGCAAAATGGCTAAGCAGGGATGGCTAGAGGACAAATGTAAGGATGTAGAGGCTTATCTCACTAGGGGTAAGATAGATATTGCCTACAGGAAAATTCAAGAGACCTTTGGAGAAAAGAGAGCCACTTGTATGAATATCAGGAGCTCAGATGGAAACCCAGTTCTAAGTAAAGAAGGGAAAGCAGAAAGGTGGAAGTACTATATAGAGGGTCTGTACAAGGGCGATGTACTTGAGGACAATATTATGGAAATAGAATATGTTGTAGATGAAGATGAAATGGGAGATACGATACTGCGTGAAGAGTTTGACAGAGCACTGAAAGACCTGAGTCGAACAAGGCCCCGGGAGTAGACAACATTCCAACAAAAGTACTGATGGCCTTGGGAGAGCCAGTCCTGACAAAACTCTACCATCTGGTGAGCAAGATGTATGAGACAGGCGAAATTCCCTCAGACTTCAAAAAGGATATAATAATTCCAATCCCAAAGAAAGCAGGTGTTGACAGATGTGAAAATTACCGAACTATCAATTTAATAACTCACAGCTGCAAAATACTAACGCGAATTCTTTACAGACGAATGGAAAAACTGGTATAAGCTAACCTCTGGGAAGATCAGTTTGGATTCCGTAGAAATGTTGGAACACGTGAGGCAATACTGACATTACGACTTATCTTAGAAGAAAGATTAAGGAAAGGCAAACATACGTTTCTAGCATTTGTGGACTTAGAGAAAGCTTTTGGCAATGTTGACTGGAATACTCTCTTTCAAATTCTGAAGGTGGCACGGGTAAACTACAGGGAACGAAAGGGTATTTACAATTTGTACAGAAACCAGATGGCAGTTATAAGAGTCGAGGGGCATGAAAGGGAAGCAGTGGTTGGGAGGGGAGTGAGACAGGGTTGTAGCCTATCCCTTAGGTTATTCAATCTGTATATTGAGCAAGCAGTAAAGGAAACAAAAGAAAAATTCGGAGTAGGTATTAAAATCCATGGAAAAGAAATAAAAACTTTGAGGTTCGCCGATGACATTGTAATTCTGTCAGAGACAGCAAAGGACTTGGAAGAGCAGTTGAACGGAATGGACAGTGTCTTGAAAGGAGGGTATTTTAAGATGAACATTAACAAAAGCAAAACCAGGGTAATGGAATGTAGTCGAATTAAGTCGGGTGAAAAATGGTTCAAATGGCTCTGAGCACTATTGGACTTAACATCTATGGTCATCAGTCCCCTAGAACTTAGAACTACTTAAACCTAACTAACCTAAGGAGATCACGCCACACCCAGTCATCACGAGGCAGAGAAAATCCCTGACCCCGCCGGGAATCGAACCCTGGAACCCGGGAGTAGGAAGCGAAAACGCTACCGCACGACCACGAGCTGCGGACAAAGTCGGGTGATGCTGCGGGAATTAGATTAGGAAATGAGACACTTAAAGTAGTAAACGAATTTTGCTATTTGGGTAGCAAAATAACTGATGATGATCGAAGTAGAGAGAATATAAAATGTAGACTGGCAATGGCAAGGAAAGCGTTTCTGAAGAAGAAAAAATTGTTAACGTCGAGTATAGATTTAAGTATCAGGAAGTCGTTTCTGAAAGTATTTGTATGGAGTGTAGCCATGTATGGAAGTGAAACATGGACGCTAAATAGTTTGGACAAGAAGAGAATAGAAGCTTTCGAAATGTGATGCTATAGAAGAATGGTGGAGATTGGATGGGTAGATCACATAACTAATGAGGAGGTATTGAATAGAATTGGGGAGAAGAGGAGTTTGTGGCACAACTTGACAAGAAGAAGGGACCGGTTGGTAGGACATGTTCTGAGGCATCAGGGGATCACAAATTTAGCATTGGAGGGCAGCGTGGAGGGTAAAAATCGTAGAGGGAGACCAAGAAAGGAATACACTAAGCAGAGTCAGAAGGATGTAGGTTGCAGTAAGTACTGGGAGATGAAGAAACTTGCTTAGGATGGAGAAGCATGGAGAACTGCATCAAACCAGTCTCAGGACTGAAGACCAGAACAACAACAGTTTACGGAAGTGCATTTTCTTATGTTGTTACAGAAATTTCGACATACGGGAAACATTTTTGTTATTTAAAGTTAGGTGAACTCATTACGCGAACAAAATCTTAAGAATAAATCATATTTTCATCTACTACAAATCGTAACTCTGTCATAGTTTTATAACAGGAGATAATTTGGGTTAAATATGCCGCATAATGATCCCAACGCGCGTCAAGTACCTAAGCAGTCGCCTGTGTAGTTTCGTTACGAGAAACAGGTTGCTGGGTTTGTAAAACATCAGTTATTAATTTTTCTGATCTGCATACTTATTTCTAACGTAGCAGAATATAAATTTTATACTTTGAAGAAACGTGACGATGACCATCCGGAAATGTCAGTGACACATTCGTCTGGTGAATACGTAAGTCTCCTGCACCAGTCTGAAAACCTGGCTCCGCCAAATAGCAAAAAAGGTTTTCATTTTCGCTTTGTTTGAAAGATCGCCCCCTTCTTCTTTCATGATTTTTGGGAAGAAAATTCGCCAGTCAAGTAAATCCATTATTGTTAAACCTGAGTATACTTCAGTATTTCTTTGAGCTACATACATCGGTTTTTTATTTTTTATTTGTTTTTGCCTTCTGAGCAACATAAATTCTGCCATTTTTCCTAAAAAGAATTCGATAAATTTTAACCTCAGGCTGGCCGCGGTGGCCGTGCGGTTCTAGGCGTTTCAGTCCGAAACCGCGGGACTGCTACGGTCGCAGGTTCGAATCCTGCCTCGGGCATGGATTTGTGTTATGTCCTTAGGTTAGTTAGATTTAGGTAGTTCTAAGTTCTAGGGGACTGATGACCTAAGATGTTAAGTCCCATAGTGCTCAGAGCCACTTGAACCATTTTTTTAACCTCAGCTCAACTTACTCAATTCGAAGTATGCTACACAGTTCAACTAAAAAAACGGAGAATGTTCTCCGCTTGTGAGAAGGTTCTCTAGTTTTATTCATACGAAATTGGAGAATGTTCTTCGCGTTGAGCAACTTCTCTCGCCCTTCTACTCAAACTGAGAGTATTCTCAGGTGAAGTACGCTTTCTGTCTCGCTTTATGCACGCGAACCTCAGAATTTTCTCCGAAATTCGGAGAATAAAGTACATTCTCTGTTTTGTTCATACGAGTCAACGCCTCAGCGTTTAGCCGTGCTTGTCTGTGTGTACATATCTCAAACAATGCGCGATAGTCAAGGAAAGCATTCTTCTTCGAACACATGCTCTCTAAATTTACATAGTATACTTTCGCAATAAAAACATTGTATTTGCTCCAGGGACTCTGGTTTAAGTTCCCTTAGCATCTCCGTTACGCTTTCGCTTAGACTGCACGACCTAATAGGATTCTAGCAGTGTGTCTCTAAAATTGTTCGATGTTTCTTGCCGTGCCTATTTGGTAGGCTGCTGCAGTATTATAGAGTTACTCGTACTAGCATTTCGTACGCAGTTTCCTTTCCAGGTGATGGAACCGTCCCAATAAATTTAAGTCCTACACTCGTCCTTTCTACCACTAACTTTACGTTTTCAGTCCATTTTATATCACATCACTGTGTTAACCCTGTGTAATTAGACGACGTGGTGGGAACCCTAAATTGCTGTCGGCCTCCGTCTTGATGTTTCTGTTTGTTGTGGGCATTATCAACTGTCCATTAACACTTAACGAGAGATGCCATTTAGTACAACAAATGGAAATATTGTGGAAAACGCCCTGCTTTTCCTTTCTATCATGCAATGTCCATACTTCCCTGTAGACAACAAACTTCTGAGAGTGATGACGAGACTATCTGACGAACAGTTTATGTGTATTGAAAAAAAGGTTCTGCAACACTTTGATCGGGCACAACCGACGGTACTTTCATTCCCAAATAACATTCCCCATCCATTATAACATAGCGGGTTATATTAACGCAAAACTCTTCAAGCCACTCACATACTTGTGAAGATACACCATAATCAGTCGAGTGTGTAGTATGATGTTGCACTCCTTTTTAAATAAGAAAAGAGAATCTGCGTCTTTCCTAGATCTTCTGTCCGCCAGAAATCATATATGAGAAAAACAAGCAATGTCTACATGAGTGATTCTTCCAGAATTGTTTGAGAGAAGCTGGTTTGCTCTAGAGATGGGTAGTTTGCGAACGAACGGGTGCAAGGGAACAGTTCACCAAGATGAACGAAAGGACCGAGGAACGAATTCCAAGGAACGATCGGTTCATAGTTCACTTCGGTCGCGGCGGTCTACTTATAGTTCCCGGGAACGAGGAAGGATCGGTTCATAGTTCACTTCGGTTGCGGCTGTCACTTCGGCAGTTTTCGTTCCAGCCTCGGTCGCGTGCTCGTATCAGTCTCGGTCTCCCTCGGCCGCACCCGTCGTTCTTCGCATGACCACCTGCCATCAGTTCAACTGCCGACTGCTCCAAGTTGTTCAGTATCCAGTTGTTCGTTTCGTTCACTGCGCTCGCCCATTTTACATGTGTTCCAAACTGTTTTTGCCCTTCGTTCTGGCTATTCAGCGTCCACGACCGGCAATCAAAAAGTATTTCATTGTTACGTAAATTACATAAAAATTACGTTGTACCTAATAGGTACGTCTTTTCAGGTAACAAAAGGGCATATCAGCTCACTTCATTATATCGATGAACAGCAGAAGAGATACTGATAACAAGGCAAGTTTTTTTTGTTATTCATATATTTTTTGGTTTCATCGACTTGATTTAGCAACTAACTTTCAATAATTTGCTTAATTTTTTGTGTAAGAAAATTCATATAAAACGATTTTCGTGTATGTTTCATATAAAAAACATTACATTTAGGAAGCCTCTAATTATTTTTAAGTTTGGTTGTTTCCAATTTGTATTACCTCCTAGTTAGGTTTCTTTGAAAAAAAAAAAAAAGTGGGCTGTGAGTCATTTTGGCTCAGTAGGAAATGCGGTGTCTCTCCATTTGAAGAGACATAGATTGCCATAAAATCGTATTTACTTATTATCTCAAAAACATTTGTTCAGAAGGAGCTTCCAAACCAAAAACTTTATTACTGCGAACTTTATTATTATTATTATTGCTGAATTAACTTTAATAATGCAACATAAAAACCTAATTTTTACTAAGCGTGTGACGCAAGTATGATGAGAAACCACATTTTATTTTATGCTTCCATAAAGCCTCTACTTCGCCTACGAACGTGAAGTATATATAGGGTGTAAACGATTATTGTTTACAACGTAGCATAGCTATCTAGTGGAAGTCGAAACGAAGAATTTTATACAAGACACTTGTGGTCTATTAAGTTGGGAAACAGCCACCAACAGGTTTACAAGACTACATGAGCTATAGCCCATGCTTTCCTCTAGCTCTCTACACATCGTCATCTATTGTTTCGCAATTGTTGTTTGCATTAGGTTGTTATTTCTTCACTGTCTAATTATTACATGTTTGTCTGTTTGTTGTATCTGCTCGTAACGGGCAACACATCGTCCGTAATTGGCGAGCAGTCTGTACTCGGAGTCGGTTTTCCGTGCGCCATCCTATATTATTTCCCTGCGATCTGCCACACAACACTACAGTTGGCTAAATGAGAGGTTCTGCAGAATCACAGAAATTACTTCTAAAAGTGTGGTGTCACCGCCAGACACCACACTTGCTAGGTGGTAGCCTTTAAATCGGCCGCGGTCCGTTAGTATACTCCGGACCCGCGTGTCGCCACTGTCAGTGATTACAGACCGAGCGCCACCACACGGCAAGTCTAGAGAGACTTACTAGCACTCGCCCCAGTTGTACAGCCGACTTAGCCAGAGATGGATCACTGACAACTACGCTCTCATTTGCCGAGACGATAGTTAGCATAGCCTTCAGCTACGTCATTTGCTACGACCTAGCAAGGCGCCCTAGCATTTGATAATTAATATTGTGAAGCATGTACAGTAACGAGAGATGTTCTACAATTGTGGATTAAAGTTAAGTATTACATCCACTACGTACTTTATTTGCTACTGTACATTCCCTTAAATGTTCCAGACCTCACGCCAATCTGCGTGAGCTTAAAAGCGTGCATTTCGGCCTCCTCTAGCAACACAGTGTTGGCCCTCCTGCCAACACTACAAAAAGTGTGTAAGAATTCTGTAATAAATAAAAACTCTATACTCCAGGGGGGAGGCAAGTGCCCCCTCTAGGTGCCCTCCATCCTTCAGTCACCTACACTACTAGTTTACAGTTTTTCATAAGAACCATATACCAAGCACAAACGAATGGTGAACGAGTAAAAATGAACAGTTCCCAAAAAAGAACGATCAGCAGTGAACTAGTTCCCAAGGGTGAACGAGTTTGCCCATCTCTAGTTTGCTCACAGGTATGACGTACAGTGCAGGAAGGCACACGAGAGGCACTGTTGCGGCTGCCCGCAACTCTGCTCGCATACCGGAAGCGACTGAGGGGGAGACGGCTGGGCACGCGTGCTACCACCCTCACGCACTTCCGTGTTGTACTGCGACCTGTTCCGCCGAATTGTAAGTTTATCAGCAAAAAACTGGCCAGTGAAGACCACGTCCTGTACAGCACTAATGCGAATAAACTGCAGCATGTTACATTTTCAGACAGGTTACGAAAACTGACAACGGCCGGGAGAGCAGTTTGCTGACCCACTCCTCGCCACACCGCATCAAATGAAGCTGTTGGCAGAGGATTACACGTCGGTCAGTCGGTACCGATGGCCCTGCCAGGTCCTGTAGACGGAGTTTACGTTTACGTTATGTTACAGTTCCAGTTATGCTACAGACACCATGAAGAAGACATTTTACTTGAAAATAGTCCTATCAGTATTGAAGACCTATACTAATGTTTCTGCAATCTGCAGGCCGAAGATACAGCTCCACACGAACGTCTATGCTGTGCAAGCTTCGTCATATCTTCATAACTACTGCAACCTACATCCAAGTAAACCTGCTTACTTCAGTCAAGCCTCGGTTTCCCTCTACAATTTTTAACCCCACTGCTAACCTTTACTACCAAATTTACTGTTCCTTGATGCCTGAAGATCTGTCGTATCAACTAATCCCTTCTTTTAGTCAAGTTGAGGCATAAATTTCTTTCCTCATCGATTAGATTCAGTACGCCTTCATTCATTATCCTCTCTACTCATATAACAGTCAAGCCTCGGTTTCCCTCTACAATTTTTAACCCTACTGCTAACCTTTACTACCAAATTTACTGTTCCTTGATGCCTGAAGATCTGTCCTATCAACTAATCCCTTCTTTTAGTCAAGTTAAGGCATAAATTTCTTTCCTCGTCGATTAGATTCAGTACGCCTTCACTCATTATCCTCTCTACCCATATAATCGTCATTCTTCTGTAACATCACAGTTAAAAAACCTTTATTCTCTTCTTGTCCGGAATGTTCATCGTCCACAAATCAATTACGTACGAGGCTACACACCACACAAATTCCTTCAGAAAAGACATCCTAATAGGTAAAATTAATATATGATATTAGCAAATGACATTTTCATAAATGCTTTTCTTGCTATTGCGCATCCTCTCTACTCCAGCCATTGTCATTTATTTTAGTGTCTCGTTTCCTAATCTAATTCTCTGAGTACCGTCTGATTTTATTCGTCTATATTACACTGAAGAGCGAATGAAACTGGTACACATGCCTAATATCGTGTAGGGCCCCCTCGAGCAAGCAGAAGTGCTGCAACACGACA
Organism: Schistocerca piceifrons; assembly: GCF_021461385.2. Taxonomy (NCBI): domain Eukaryota; kingdom Metazoa; phylum Arthropoda; class Insecta; order Orthoptera; family Acrididae; genus Schistocerca; species Schistocerca piceifrons. The sequence goes on along the minus strand of NC_060149.1, from coordinate 37,388,472 downwards.
TGACATGGACTCGGCTAATGTCTGAAGTACTGCTGGAGGGAATTGACACCATGAATCCTGCAGGGTTGTCCATAAATCCGTAAGAGTACGAGGGGTGGAGATCTCTTCTGAACAGCACGTTGCAAGACGTCCCAGATATACTCAATAATGTCCGTGTCTGGGAAGTTTGGTGACCAGTGGAAGTGTTTAAAGTCGGAATAATGTTTCTGGACTCACTCTGTAGCAATTCTGTACCTGTGGGGTGTCGCATTGTCCTGCTGGTATTGCCCAAGTCCGTCGCAATATACAATGGACATGAATAGATGCAGGTGATCAGACAAGATGCTTACGTACGTGTCACCTGTCAGAGTCGTATCTAGATGTGCCTAGGATACCATATCACTCCTACTGCACACGCCCCACGCCATTACACAGCCTCCACCAGCTTGAATAATTCTCTGCTGACATGCAGGGTCCATGGGTTCATGAGGTTGTCTCCATACCCGTACATGTCCATCCGCTCGATATAATTTGAAATGAGACTCGTTCGACCAGGCAACATGTTTCCAGTCAACAGTCCAATGTCGGTGCTGACGGGACCAGGCGAGGCGTAAAGCTTTGTGTTGTGCAGTCATCAAAGCTACACGAGTGGGCCTTCGGCTCCGAAAGCTCATATCGATGATGTTTCGTTGAATGGTTCGCACGCTGACACTTGTTGATGGTGTGGAATTGAAATCTGCAGCAATTCGCGGAAGGGTAGCACTTCTGTCACATTGATCGATTCTCTCCATTCTTCGATGGTCCAGTGCTTGCAGGTTCTTTTTCCAGCCGCAGTGATGTCGAAAAATTGATGTTTTACCGGATTTCTGATATTTACGGTAAACTCGTGAAACGGTCGTACGAGAAAATCCCCACTTCATCGCTACCTCTGAGATGCTGTGTTCCATCGCTCGCGCGCCGACTATGACAACACCTTCAAACTCACTTAAACCCTGATAACCTGCCGTTGTAGCAGCAGTAACCGATCCAACAACTACCCCAGACACTCGTTGTCTTATATAGGCGTTGCTGACCGCAACGTCGTATTCTGCATGTTTACATATCTCTCTATTTGAATACACATGCCTATACAAGTTTATTTGGCGCTTCAGTGTAAATTACTAATGACTTGTGTTTGTTGGTTCCCATCTTATAAACTCTTTTCAAGGAGCTATCCGTTCCGTTCAATTGATTTCCAAGTCCTTGACTGTCCTTGATAGAATTACAATATCATCGGCAAATCTTAAAATTCTTATTTCGTCTCCCTCAGTTTTAATTACATATCCAAAATATTCCTTGGTTTACTTCACTGTCTGCTCAATGTACAAGCTGAATAACATCGGACACAAGTTACAATCCAGTAACACTGCCCTCTCAATTACTATTTCCTTCTTATGCCATTCGTTTCTTATACTGTAGTGTGATTCCGGGACAAGTTGCAGATAAACCTTCGATCCCCGTTTTTTATCCCCGCCACCTAGAGAATTTTAAAGAGAGTGTTTCACTCAATATTTTCAAAAGATTTCTCTAAATCAAAAAATTCTATAAATGTGTCTCTGCCCTTCTTTAGTCTATCTTCTGAAATAAACCATAAAGTCAGTACTGCCCCACATGTCCCTAAGTTTTTCCTCAAAACAAACCTATTTTTTCCAAGATAGGACTCTATTTTTCTATTATTCTGTAAGTAGTGTAACTTGTGTTAGCATTTTAAGCCATGACTTGTTAGACTAATGGTTGGGCAATATTCGCACTTGCCAGCACCGCCTTCTTTTGAGTGGGGAATATCACATTCTTCTTAAAATCTGTGAATATTGCGCTTCTCTCATAGATCTTGGCTATTCCAGAGACATTGTTTCGACTTAGATCTTCCAGTGCTCTGTCAAATTCTACTCTCAGAACCACATGTTCCATCTAATCTTCATCTAATTCCGCTTCCTTTCCATAATATAGTCTTCAAGTTTATTTCGTTTGTCTAGTGCTGTATATTCTTTCATTTTTTTTCGCCTTTCCTTCTTTACTTGCCGCTGGTTTGTCATCTCAGCTCCTGGAATTCATACAGGTGCTTCTCTTTTCTCAAAAGATCTCTCTGATTTCCGTATAGGTGGCATCTATCTTTTTCATAGCTCTGCATGTATTTCTCGTCTAGCTATTCCAGCTTTACCATTTTCCACATTCTGTCAATTTCCTTTTTCAGACGTCTGTATTCCCTTTGGTCTGATTCATTTTCTGTGTTTTATGTTTATCACCTACGGCTCATTAAATTCAGTATGTTGTTTGTTATCAAAGGACTGCCCCTGAGCCTTATCTATTTGCCTAGTTGTTCCTCTGCTCCCTTCCAGGGTTCCTCCACGTAAGTAACCGTCTTTTTTTACTCATAAAAAAGTATTTATTCGTATACGTAGTTCTTTGTACGATGTAAGTGAGGGCCTGAAGTATATGATCTCGTCTGGCGAAATAAAATAAATAAACCAACTATTAGCAATGATTATAGTGTGCTCTGTGCAAAATTCTAGCAGGCTATTTACCCTTTCAATCTTTTCCACAGTCCATGTTCTATTACTTTTCTTTCTTTTCATTTTCTTAATATTGAATTCCAATCCCCATCACTTGTAAATTTTCTTACCCTTAGATATCTAAATAATGTCATTTATCTCATCACACTATTTCATCATCATCTGCTGAGCTAGTATGCATATAAACATTTACTACTGTGGTTGGTGTTGTTGGGTCTGTGCATATTTTGGCTGTGATAAAGTGTTCGCGATGCTATTCATAGTAGCTTATCCTTAGTCGTATTTTCTTTTTCATTATTAGCGCTACTCCTGCGTTACCCTACTTGATTTTGAGTTAATAAACTTGTTCTGTCCCGATCTGAACTGTTCTGCCTGTCATCGCACTTCGCTCATTCCCACAATATCTAAGTACAACACATCCATTTCTGTTTTTAAATTCTCTTACCAACCAACCGATTACGGGATTCAAATTTCCAAGCCCCAACACGTATAACACCAAATTTGTTTCTTCTGATGACACTGTCTTCCTGAGTCGTCCTCGCTCGGAGATTCGAATGAGTGAATATTTCACCTAGGTAATTATGCAAGAGGGTGCCATCAGCATTAAATCATACACTAGATCTGTATGTTCCGGGAAACGTAACACCTGTAATTTCCCCTTGCTGTCAGCCGATCAAACTGCCATCATAGTAAGGCCTTGTCGATTACTGTTACAAGGTCAGACCAGTAGATTACCCAGTTTGCTGCCTCTGCAGCTTTTGAAAAGCATACTTGCCAGTTCTTCAAAAACCAAATAACGGTCATCCCTCTCCACTGATGCTTATTCAGAATGGCTGCTCCTACGGTTTTTTCCTAGTGACTGTCTTCGTAACTTTCCGTGGAGAGGATCAAATGTTTGATCCCTGCTTTGTCTTTTTCCTCCTTGCTTTCCGTAAGAGACACATTTTTATTGGTCTACAACTGAAGGTTTACAGTGCCTCCATTGTAGCACCTGAAACGTTAACTTCCCACACCAGAGTCGACAATGAGTTGACTATCTATTAAAGGGCGTCATTTCTGATGACAAGTATACGTAGGGACTTGAAAAAGTAAGTTACACATGTCTCCCCACGCTAAGGCCATTATACAACAAGAGTGGTGCATCAGAGTGCATGGTCCGGGTGTCCTGCAGGTTAGAGTGGCGCTCTACCAAGACTACTGTCCTCTAGCTTTGGTGCAGTACTTACAATAAATGACGTCGCAGATAGTAGGATTACCGGTAGTAGTGGTAGCACTGGTAAGGAAAGAAACATAAATGAATGTGTAAGAGAGAAACTGGGTGCCAACGACTTTATTCTTTTCTTGTTTTTTTATGTTTGTTCGTTTTTTGTTTGCTTGTTTTGCACATAATTAGAACCGCACATTGTTCATGTTAGTCCATTGTATATTTAATATACAATACAAATTGCATTTTAAGCAATATGAAGAGGGTGATCGCGTATCTTCTGAGTTTGTATGCAACCAAAGCAATTATGTAGGATGCAAGTACAGCTAACGTGCAAAAACATAAAAAAATTGTATAATGATTGTTGATGGTTCTATTTTATTTTATTAGTAACAGACATGTTTTATGTGAGCTTGATGAAATATTGAAGCAATGTTTGATATATATTTGCTTTCCGTTTTTATTTTAATTGTACCTCCTTTTTTTTTTTTTTTTTACGAGATTACGTTTTCAGCGCTATGTGATACATCTTTATTTTGTTTTCATTTCTCCTACAATACCCCTCTGATTTATGTTATAAATCAACAACTTTCGAATAAAATCTGAATTAAACAACGACAGTTTCAATTTTGCTATAAAATTGTTTATTCTTAAATAGCAGCCGGGAGGATAACTATGTGGAACAAAAATGTTAAAATTTTTCGTATGTTGCAGTTGGATGATACTGACAAATATAACTGACATGGATATACACTCCTGGAAATTGAAATAAGAACACCGTGAATTCACTGTCCCAGGAAGGGGAAACTTTATTGACGCATTCCTGGGGTCAGATACATCACATGATCACACTAACAGAACCACAGGCACATAGACACAGGCAACAGAGCATGCACAATGTCGGCACTAGTACAGTGTATATCCACCTTTCGCAGCAATGCAGGCTGCTATTCTCCCATGGAGACGATCGTAGAGATGCTGGATGTAGTCCTGTGGAACGGCTTGCCATGCCATTTCCACCTGGCGCCTCAGTTGGACCAGCGTTCGTGCTGGACGTGCAGACCGCGTGAGACGACGCTTCATCCAGTCCCAAACATGCTCAATGGGGGACAGATCCGGAGATCTTGCTGGCCAGGGTAGTTTACTTACACCTTCTAGAGCACGTTGGGTGGCACGGGATACATGCGGACGTGCATTGTCCTGTTGGAACAGCAAGTTCCCTTGCCGGTCTAGGAATGGTAGAACGATGGGTTCGATGACGGTTTGGATGTACCGTGCACTATTCAGTGTCCCCTCGACGATCACCAGTGGTGTACGGCCAGTGTAGGAGATCGCTCCCCACACCATGATGCCGGGTGTTGGCCCTGTGTGCCTCGGTCGTATGCAGTCCTGATTGTGGCGCTCACCTGCACGGCGCCAAACACGCATACGACCATCATTGGCACCAAGGCAGAAGCGACTCTCATCACTGAAGACGACACGTCTCCATTCGTCCCTCCATTCACGCCTGTCGCGACACCACTGGAGGCAGGCTGCACGATGTTGGGGCGTGAGCGGAAGACGGCCTAACGGTGTGCGGGACCGTAGCCCAGCTTCATGGAGACGGTTGCGAATGGTCCTCGCCGATACCCCAGGAGCAACAGTGTCCCTAATTTGCTGGGAAGTGGCGGTGCGGTCCCCTACGGCACTGCGTAGGATCCTACGGTCTTGGCGTGCATCCGTGCGTCGCTGCGGTCCGGTCCCAGGTCGACGGGCACGTGCACCTTCCGCCGACCACTGGCGACAACATCGATGTACTGTGGAGACCTCACGCCCCACGTGTTGAGCAATTCGGCGGTACGCCCACCCGGCCTCCCGCATGCCCACTATACGCCCTCGCTCAAAGTCCGTCAACTGCACATACGGTTCACGTCCACGCTGTCGCGGCATGCTACCAGTGTTAAAGACTGCTATGGAGCTCCGTATACCACGGCAAACTGGCTGACACTGACGGCGGCGGTACACAAATGCTGCGCAGCTAGCGCCATTCGACGGCCAACACCGCGGTTCCTGGTGTGTCCGCTGTGCCGTGCGTGTGATCATTGCTTGTACAGCCCTCTCGCAGTGTCCGGAGCAAGTATGGTGGATCTGACACACCGGTGTCAATGTGTTCTTTTTTCCATTTCCAGGAGTGTACATTTCATGATACGAAGTAAAATAAATGCGACTAAAGTCTGTAAAAACCACTCACGAATGTTACTTAATTTACCTGTAAACTTCACGTAATTAACGTTGTTTCCTTTGAATTGTATATAAGTAGTTTTGTTCGAAATTTTCGTGAAACTGATTCGAATTTGTAGAACACTTTTCAGCACAAAATACAATGAATTAAGAAACTTAATGAGAAGTTCAAAAATAATGATCACCAAAAGCTTTTGCTTGTGTTCATGACTTTGGTCACTGTGATAAAAAAAAAGTACTTTTCAGTTCGAATAACCTTTCTCTATATCACTATGTCTTCGGTCTGGACTGTAGTATACTCAGTGGAGCTTCCTAAAGTTTTAGAAGACACACATTCATTGTGTTCCATATAACGTAAGTTTCACTGCACAGAAACTAACTTTCCAGTTGTTGCCCGAGAAAACCTGTTTCTAACTTTACTATGGATCCTCCCATGTATTGACAAACTACACTTGTTTGCAGCTGTTGATCGTGGTACACTGAGAAGCTAGCAGGCGAGATAGCTCAGCAGTGGAATGCTACACAATCCTTTCCACCAGGTATAAGGTGAAACACGTTCAGCAGCAGCCCACACACCGCCTGAGGAGAAGAAACCTTCGCAAGCACCAAATTCAGGTGGCATGCGTCCTCCTTCATATCCCAATAATTGATACAACGAGGTGATGAACTGCAATGCATGGCCTCCGTTTTCAACATTCAGCCTAGTGCCTTTATGCCGTGAATCTAATAGATGTGCCGCAGCATGTACAGGCTTGCAGGTGGATTTTGTTCTGTTCCTAACTGCAGATGTAATACATAGCTGGTCTTCTGGAGATGACATTGAGCTATCAGTTTTCAAAAGGTTCACATCTACTGCAATTTTAATAATGCGATTATGCACATCTGACAATAGGGACTGCCTACCTCGATTTCGGTGATTGCAGTAGACACGGGTCGTAGTAAGCCACTTGCTTGTTCCAGTTTCTCCCATGTGTTCTCCTCTCACACAGCACTTCTTACTGTGTTATCGAAACGAACTGAAGGGGGAAACAATGCACTCTAGAATTTGCCTTTTTATTCTTTATCAGGCTCTCAAAACGTATTAAAACTTCATCCCAACGAGATGGTGAAGGATGTTTCAAAGCTACAGCCGAATTTCCGTGCTTTCTCTCTGCTTCGATTCCAACAGAGCATGACGTACATGTCTGAATTAGAGTACTTTGATTATTTATATTCTAAGTGCGTTGGGTAGCTTCTGGTGTACAGATACAGCCACGATGTCTTTAATGAGGAGATTTATGCTAGAGCAGCACGTTCTACACATCTTCTAGGCATTTACTCTTCTTCCACTATTCTTCAGACGGCCTGCATGTTTCTCCCATTGTCGATGATTACCGCTATGAACTTTCCGTCACTTATCTTTTGAATTACTGTGACAACGCTTGAGGCGGTAAATGGTGCTGTTTTCCTGCACCCACCAGGATGAATACAAATTGGTTCTGCTCTCGTGATAATGTCCATCCATCAGAAATTAAAGCGAGAGCATTTGATCATTTAAACATGTCTATGAACGCCGCGTGTAAACGTTGATACTCGGCGCTGAGCAACATTGTACCCACAGCACGGTGTTTAAGTGGCTCGTAGCCCAGACGAATTAAATGAAAAGATTTACACTAGTTTTCCGTCTCTAACATTAATAAAGAAGTTCCTGAAGTATAAAATGACCTAGGGATGTCTTCGTCTACGGCTCTGTCAGAAATTATTGGAGTCAGCCTCGACGAGAGGGGGAGAGGGAGACAGGCAGGGGTGGGGCAAAATCCCTGGGGCCCAAGCCTCGTTGGGGGTCCAAGTCTCTCAAGGATTCAGTTGGAAAAAAATGAGCTCAGCTGGAAAATGTGGGATCCTGCCCACTCGTCTGATATAGGATTCCTAGGAAGCTGCTTTCTCGGATAGCCAGACAACAGTTCAAGCAAATCTTATTAATGGAGTTTATTACAGTAAATTAAATTGACAATACTTAACCTTGCCTTTTTACAAAGAGGTGTCGCAAGCAATTGGCGATATGCAAATAATTAAGGTCCTTCGATATATACAATTTCCGTGCAAGCAATTAATTTAGATCACAAGTGACGGCTAAATCGCTTGGATCACGGCTCGTCTTCTACTGCGGCCGAGGCTAGCTGGATCAGCGCTTATATTCTCTTCATATAGGTGCCGCTCCTTTCGTGCTGTCGTCCTAGTCAGCTTTCTATTTGCTGACGTCGTCTCACAGCCTTCTCTGCTGTATTGTTCCAGGACGGCGTGCCGGGGCTTGATGTTACACCGGAACTGAAAATACCAGACTGCTTTTGTAAAATAAATTTTGTATCATATAATAAATAAAATAACAGCACCCCAGTTCCAGCATAGCGAATCTGCTCTTCCTTTCCACTTCGATTCTTCACTTTTATGATTATCAGATGCCAGTTTCATACAATCCTATTTCGCGTTTAATCTTGAGTCCAATTTTTTTTATGTAGACATCGTGCGCTAGTACCAGCATATGATGGAGTGGAAAATATGCTTTCTTTAAATGTTGTTGGAAACCTTAGCAAAACATTTCCCCAACAAATCAACATGGCAACAGCTGTGAAACGTAGTTATAATTTGGTAGAATAGCCAGTAACGTTCAAAGATAAGGTACTTCTGATACCACCTCAAGATGATGTTGCACGACGTATACCAGAAAATATTTTGCCTTCGAGAGTAAACACAAAATAAAATATATCTATCTGTATATACTTGTCCCGGAAGAATGGTAAAACTGAAAAAATGAAATTACATGAAAGAGGTACTTACACCATGGTGATATTCGCAAGAGGCAGGTAAAGTTATTCTTTTGTTCGTCTGTAGAATAGCCAACTCACGTTACTTGATCTGACATTATTTCTTCGTCAAACAGGTTTGGTCTCCAGACGTTCATCTCAGAAAATTGGAGCTCCAAATGATGCAGATTTTCTCGGGATATTAGAGCTCTTGAGTCACTCTGACTCCAGTTCTTCCAAAACATATTAGTAAGGTCACAGGCAGATCAGAAACTGGAAAGCTTTTTCAATTCATTATCTGTCAAGTGATACTGAGAGTGAATTTATTTCTAATTGTGCCCATCATGCCGGAGTGTCATCTTCCAAAAGAAAGAAAATGAGAAGTATTATTCAATTATTGTTGATGCAACGCCTAATCAAATCATGTAGAAACTTCGAAGTTGCTATTGCACATTTAGTTCGACCAATAAGACTGCTTGAGAAACACATAGTTTCTATCAGTGAATGCTGCGGACAAGGCTACGATAACGGAACTTACATGACACAGTATTATAAAGGGACTCACATTTTCGTTAGTGGAATCCCCTTGCAAAATTTTCTCCGTATGCTTGACATAGCATTATGTAGAGCAAATGCAGCTGAGAGTTGCCACGAACACGACACTTTTTTTTTTTTTCAGAATGATTCAACTTCTTCACAACCCGTTCAATTGCAGTCCACAAAGATGGGAACTACTGAAACACTGTTTTGGAAGCTCTTTATATTCCATGTCTGATGCCCATTGGAGCGCTCGGGTTGACATTGTAAGACCAGTTGCCATTGTCGTTGAGACTCTCAGTAAGTTAAATTTATCAGCTGTAACATGTTCTCTGATACGGGTTGTTTTCGATTATGTCAGACCTTTCAAGTGTTTAGTCATGGTCTTAATTTGGCTAAAGCTATTGGTATTAATTGACTACAGAAGCAAATTACTACAATCTCCATGTACTACCACGGACGCAGAGGAAAGACGCTTTGAAAGCTTATTGAATGACTTAAGTTGTTGCCAGTGCAGTTGACGAAGTGACACGAAAAGGCGAACATGTCCACAATTTAAAACAAATGAGACACGAAATGGAACGGTACTTACAGGATAGGCAAAACCTAAGTAATCACGCTATTTAAGTGAAATCTTACATGTGTCAAGTCCCAAGCCTGTCAAAATATATAGTTCATAGCAAACACTAGTCTGTCCAAATATACATTTCGAGCAAAGGAGAACTAGTCCATTACGGCCAATATGAGACACTGATTCAATCACGTGATTTCCATTCAATTTCCATTGTGCTTCTGTATATTGTATAGTACTAATTTTAATAAATATTACTACGAAGACACAATTACTTACCTCAACTGAGTCAGTGAGGCCCAACTTTCCGCTAATACACGTTTGCTGAGCGGCAAGTTAAGTTTATCTTTTCTTGTGTTTGTCTCGTAGCAAAATTGGAAATTTCTGGTAAGGACTGTGGGACCAAACTGGTGAGGTCAGCGGTCCCTAGGCTTACGCACTACTTAATCTAACTTAAACTAACTTACGCTAAGGACAGCACACACACCCACGCTCGAGGGAGGACTCGAACCTCGGACGGGGGGGGAGCCGCGCGAACCGTGACACGACGCCCAAGACCGCACGGCTACACCGCGCGGCCTGTCTCGTAGCATATTTCTTAAATATTGTGCGTCTTTTCCCGTTTAAGAGGAGTAAGCTCGCATTTTGTAAGTGTAAATTCAGGCAGTATGTAGCGCGGGTTTCATTTCTTCTGAACAGCCAGTTCTACATCTACATTTATACTCCGCAAGCCACCCAACGGTGTGTGGCGGAGGGCACTTTACGTGCCACTGTCATTACCTCCCTTTCCTGTTCCAGTCGCGTATGGTTCGCGGGAAGAACGACTGCCGGAAAGCCTCTGTGCGCTCGAATCTCTCTTAATTTTACATTCGTGATCTCCTCGGGACGTATAAGTAGGGGGAAACAATATATTCGATACCTCATCCAGCAACGTACCCTCTCGAAACCTGAACAGCAAGCTACACCGCGACGCAGAGCGCCTCTCTTGCAGAGTCTGCCACTTGAGTTTGCTAAACATCTCCGTAACGCTATCACGCTTACCAAATAACCCTGTGACGAAACGCGCCGCTCTTCTTTGGATCTTCTCTATCTCCTCTGTCAACCCGATCTGGTACGGATCCCACACTGATGAGCAATACTCAAGTGTAGATCAAACGAGTGTTTTGTAACCCACCTCCTTTGTTGATGGACTACGTTTTCTAAGGACTCTCCCAATGAATCTCAACCTGGTACACCAACAATTAATTTTATATGATCATTCCACTTCAAATCGTTCCGCACGCATACTCCCAGATATTTTACAGAAGTAACTGCTACCAGTGTTTGTTCCGCTTTTATAATCATACAATAAAGAATCCTTCTTTCTATGTATTCGCAATACATCACATTTGTCTATGTTAAGGGTCACTTGCCACTCCCTGCACCAAGTGCCTATCCCCTGCAGATCTTCCTGAATTTCGTTACAATTTTCTAATGCTGCAACTTCTCTGTATACTACAGCATCATCCGCGAAAAGCCGCATGGAACTACTGACACTATCTACTAGGTCAGTTACATAGCTCATTGAGGCATCAGCGCCCATTGGTGACACATTAGGAAAGTAGCAAGTTGCATATCTAAGATTCTGTCTGCTTTTATAGTTTACTACTTCAGTTAGTCTTGTTAAGATGTGTAGAATGTGTGCATGCTATGTTTGGACGCAGTTCATAAACTGCTGTATGCGCTTTCGGATACGATCACTCAACTTCGGGCTGCTGCCTCGGGGTGTATCGGGGACGGAGAACCACACTTCGCGTGTCGCTTGATTCCCCCTCAGGCTCTTCTACTGTACCCGACATAGTGGATCTGTTCTCACAGCAGAGTGAGTGGCGCGTGGCAACGCGTTCGCGTCGCTCGAGACGGAGAGCCAGTATGGAGAGTGACGTGTGGCCTCGCCCATTCACCCTGTGAGTGGACAGGTGGCTGCTTCTTCAGCAGGGTCCGAGCAGGCACATGCGTCGAGGGGTCTACTAGTTATCGGGACCTCCAACGCTGGGTGCGTTATGGACCCTTAGGCAGATATCGTTCAGGGCTGCCAAAGTGTAATCGGTATGTCTGCCGGCAGACGTCATCCAAGATGTGGAGGCAGCCTCGAATGCGGGTATGGAGCGTGCAGGGTACAGTCGTCTGCGAGCTGCGGCTCACGACGGAGCCATTGATGCCTGTCGCTTGGGCTCTGAGGCCATCCTCAGTTCATACAGGCGGTTGGCGGAAGTGGTGGAGGCTGCTGGACTCAGGCGTGAGCTGCAAGCAGAGTTCGCAATTTGCAGCACTGTTCCCATAGTTGAATGGGGTCCTTTGGCTTGGAGCCCAGTGGAGGGGGTCAACCGACGGATTCGTCGACTCTGTGACAGTCTTGACTGCAGATTTCTACATCTGCGTCATCTGTTGGGGATTTGTACGACTCGCCTTGATAGGTCAGCGGTGCACTGCAAAAAGGGTGCAGCTACTCAGGTAGCAAAGTACTTGCGGACTGCCCGCGAGGATTTTTACGCTAGGTGCTAGTTTGACATACTCTCACGAACACTCTCCGGTCGATACGTAGCAAGGAAGTCATAACGCGTTCAGTGCAAAGACACTTCGACTGTCAAAATGTTATCAATAAATCATCAAAGTACACGTAAGAAAGTTCCAGAATTTATTGCCTGCCAGGAAAGTGGTCGCGTTCAGATTCATCTCGGGACCAAGAGCTGGCTGAAACCGGAAGTGGAGAGATCTGAATTATGTAGCTAATCGGGGAATGTACATTACAAAGACAGACTAGAGGCCATAGGAGGGGAAGCATTCATTGCAGTTCACAAAAATATTTTCTCTATTGAGGTCGAAGTTGAGTTTGACAGTGAAGTTATCTGGTTGCGTATAACAGGTACAGGTGAAACCAAGTTAATTGTTGGGTGTTCTTATTACTGGCCACCCAATTCTACTGTGACAGTTCTAGAGTCATTTAAAGGAAGTCTCGCCTCTGTAGCGTGTAAATACCCGCATCATGCGTTACTAGTTTGAGGTGACTTTAACATACGAAGTACAGACGCCGTGTGAAGTACTTTTGAACAAGTTTTCTGAAAACTGTCTTGAACAGTTAGTTCGGCAGCCCACAGGCAATGGAAGTATCTTGTAGCTACAACTAGGCCGGATCTTATCGACAACGTCAGTATACAGGATGAAAAGTATTTAAACCGACAAACTCTGGGAGGTTGTAGGGGTCATTAAAACAAATATTTTTCCCTAATGTCATTTTTCCCTATGATGATTATTTAAACCGGTGGAGGCCATATTACGCTCGTCAGTTTTAGAGACCGTATTACGATCTTCAGTTGTTAGAGGGCTTATTACGCTCATCAGTTGTAGGCAACTGCTGTCCACCACTGTAGTGGTACATTGTCTCTGTTTACTAATCGAGCGATACACCTGGAGTGAGTACACCGATATGGTTGGTGCGTACGACGTAGCGCACCACAACGGACGAGCTGCACAGCGGGTTTATCAACAACAATATCCTAATCGCCGTATCCCGCATCATATGACCTTTGCTGCTGTGTACCAACGTCTGCGTGAGACCGGGTCATTTAGCAGATTACCTGGGCAGGGACGCCGTCGCACGGTAAGAACGCTGCAATTTGAGGAAGCTGTCTTGCAGCATGTGGAATTGCTGGAAGACGTCCCGCTCCCTACAAGACAACGCATGTGTTTCCAACATGACGGGGCGCCGGCACATTTCAGTCGTCGTGTGCGTCGATTCCTGGACCGACGGTTCCCAGAAACGTGGATTGGCTGAGGTGGTCCTGTACCATGACCTGCTTGATCCCCAGATATGTCCCCTCTGGACTTTTTTGTGTGGGGAGAGATGCTCAGCCTTGTTTAGGCTACTCCTGTTGCATCAGGAGAGGATCTGGTTGCCAGAATAGTAGCAGCAGCAGGAACAATTCAGGATACTCCTGGGGTTTTGGCCCGTGTCAGACAGAACATGATCCGACGGTGTAACCTTTGTTTACGTGTCAATGGAGGCATTTTTGAAAATATACTGTAATTGAAATTGGGTTGTGTTAATTGTTGTCTCTTGGTCATAAATAAATGGAAAAGTGTTTGTTGGTTTAGTTAATTCGCCACCAGCGAAATCTTCCTCTGCCGGTTTAAATACTCCTCATAGGAAGAAATGACATTAGGGAAAAATATTTGTTTGATGTCCCCTACAACCTCCCAGAGTTTGTCGGTTTAAATACTTTTCACCCTGTAGAAACGGGGATTAGCAATCATAATATCATTATAGCAACTATAAGGAAATTCATCAGTTTGCCCTCTATGGGGTGGGTGCACGTAACGACTGTGGTTATATTGGGTTAGATAGAGCAGCAATCAGTCGTAGAATTAAGTTGCTTTAATATGACATTTATAGTCACAACGCAGATCAGATTTCTACCTGTGTCAGGTCATTATCAATGCAGTGCGGAATTGTAGCAGTTGTTCGTGCTCAAGTGAATGCTTACACACTTCAACCATTTCCAACCATTTCCATTACTCTACGACTGATTGCTGCTCTATCTAACCCAATATAAGGAAATTGTGTGTGTTTGTACCCACGGATGATAATTACACCAAATATTTGTCAGGAATCGTAAGCAGTGGGTCCCTGAGGTAGAGAATACGCGAACACCGAGAAGTAAGTTTAAACAGTTTATTGACAAAAGACTGATTATAAAACACACACGCTACGCGCACCCATCATCACTGTGTCTGACATCCTAACACTGGCTAATTATGGTCGCATCGAAAGGCTCCAAGGTGAGCTAAGAAAAAGAGATATATTCGCGCCCGAGGCCGCGCTAGTTATACGGCGCGCTGCGGAAGGTGGCCATTGGCTTACTCGCCGCCTGTGGCGCACTGCAGCCAGACGCAAGTCTACTGACCAACCAAATTGTCAGCATTCCAAGATTGGTCGGCTGGCGAGCGCGTGTTACGTACTGTATGGCTACATACAAACCCGTAGACTGTTACATCACTCTCCCCAGAGACAAAGAGCAACCATAGGTGGCTCAAAACGACCTCTTGGGCGTTATGAATTTATTTCGCCATTCGTGGCATCAGAAGATATTGCAACATGTATATCATTTGCAGACACAGTAACGTTCGGTACAGAGAAGCGAGCTTTCAAGATGACAATTTCATAAATGACACATGCTGTTGACAAAAGACAAATTAATAAAGGCAATAAAAACAATACTGACAATCAAGTATGCATTAACATTACTGGATGAATCTAAGGTCGTAATTCTATTTGCTACTTCAATTAAGTTTAACTCATTATTGGAAGAAATTACATTTTCACCGATATCCTTAATTAAATCATTGTCTTCAGAAAAACTTGATAAGTAATGCTTTCCATACATTAATACGTAAGAACCATTGTAATCAACAGATAACATTCTCGTTAATGGCAAATGTGCAGTTACATGAAGTGTAGTTGCCAGTACACTAGGCATGTCAAATAATTCACATTATAAATCGCAATGTGTGGCATTCAAGATTAATCCACTACTATTCAATTTGAGTGTAAAGGGTAGCTCAGGTGTATCATAATTTTTACATGTAAATGTGACATCAACGGTGGAGTTAAATGAGAAAATTATACCTTCAGAACATCATTTAAGAAATGGATGATAAAGATGCGTTAAAATTCTAGGGCAATCATCTCTTGAGGGATGATTCATAAACAATTATTTCTCACAGCTGTACACTCTACTATCTAAGGATACTGCCGATTCAGGGCGAATTAACTTATGAGTACGTTTACACATTGTAGGGAAGCAGCCTACTCACGCCGTGATAAATGCACATCAGTCTTTCCATTGTGTGCCAGCCAGTCCGCTGTAACTAGCTCTGACGTCATAAATGTTGCGCAATACTTTAAAAATCAAGTAAATAACCTAAAATGGTTCTAGCATGTCAGGAATAATACTAAATTAATATGTGTTGAATATCAGTTCGATATCTTTAGCCATTTTCGAAATTTGGACGTTTTTCTGTAAAAATCATTGGCGCAACAGAAAAGAGCTAGAGTGTTAAAAATCTATATGTAGATTCATCTTTCATAATAATTTAATAAAAAAAGTACTTTGGATTTTACAAATTAAAATTTTAGTGGAAATTCATGATTTTCTGGTTTTCGTCTCAAAACTTAAGGAAGCAAGATAGATTAAGTAGGCTAATAAATGAGGCTAGGATGTTTATATTTAAGTAGGTTGGAGATCCGCTGTAACTATAAAGATGTGAAAAGTTTCATTTGAATGCCTATAAAACTATAGCGATAGCGTATCTCCAAAGGGCCAGTTCAGAGCTCGTCTACTGCGTGCAGTGTAATTAAATTAATTCTCTCGCCCAAAATATTATCAATACTTACCTGCGTGCTGAACGCACATTTAAATTAAGAGCTTCATCGGCCATCAGCAAGAGAAGCTATAATTTATTAGGTAACTTAAAGTGGTGCATTACTAGCCCAGCGGCTAGTCGGGAGAGCCGATTTGATCAGGCGTTCCCTTAGCCGTCCGCACCGCGGCTTTATATATAAGAACGCTGCGCGAGGAAGGAAGGCCCCAGTTCTCTCCAGACGCTGAATAACGCGCCATCTGTGTCGGGAGTCGCGTCGCGTCGGTATCATTGCTACAAACAGCCTCGGATGCCGTATTAAGTTACTCGAGATACGCGTAACCATGAAATCATTTGCGAGTGAAGTGTTAATTCTGGGTTGACTTTAATTATCGATCTTCAGTTTGTGTATTGTCGTATTTTCACGTGCCGTCGCGGGACAAACATTCTACTTTTATTTAGCGTGGCGTTTGATGAAACTAATCATCAAATTATGGCGAGCATTCATTTAAATATTCAATTTGGACAATTATAGTTGCATCAGCGCATTAGACTCTGAACTGCTCTGTTAGTTAGGCTGTGTGGATTCGTTTGTTTTTCATCTGTGACTTTCAGAATATACTCAACTATTTTAGAAAATCGTTTTTTGATTATAAATCCCGGACAATCTCCTAATTCCTCAGAGCTATAAGCTGTAACTATAATTGTATTCTCAGATGAAGTGGGCACTAGGAATTCTAATTACAGGCTTCACGTTTTACTAATCACTTTCTGGTTGCCAATATTGCCAATATTGCCAGTGTTGAGAACGGCGAAAGACAGCATAAATAACATTCTAAATAATAGGAACAACTAACAACATTAATTCTATCCGCCGCCCCACAACATATGCAAATCGTTTTCATTTAGGGACACAAAATATCTTCGATCCTTGCTGATCGGTAGATAATCATTTAGTACATACTTAACATGAATACCTGCCTGTCTCCATTTCACAGGGTAAGTATAAATCTTATACATTTCAAAATTATGCTTTGATCTAGCAATGGATATAGAAACAATGACAGTCATTAAAGGGTGTGAGGTGGTTAACTTGTAGTAAGCATATAAATTGTAAGAGTTAACACGGTAAATCATAGTATATGTTGCATCTAGCATCATTCAGTTGATAGTAGGATCTGTAAAAATTGTTCTGGATGTAGTAGTACACCGCTCAAACAATCATTTGAACTACTTTCTAAGGCTGTTCTTAAGTTAAGAGCAAAAATTCTAGCATTTGATAAACTATCAGTATTCCGTAACAAAAGAGTGTTTAAATTTTAGTGTGCAATCGTAGCACTCAATCTTTGGAATAGTTCTTGGATATTTGCGTTCTTTTCATTACAAATTACGTGGAAATGTGAGATAAATTGCTTTACAATCTGTTCAATGAAAACTGTGCGGTTAGTAATGGTTCTTTGCATATTCTTTAATAGGATAATTTCATTAGAGAGGTTTGTTGAATCTGTACTGGTCTGTTGTTCAAGAGCTAATATTTTGCCTTTAACTTCCAGTAGATATCGACAAGTTAAAGTACCAAATACAGTACGAAGGATACTCCCTCCAAAATCAAACTAGGCACGTTTACGCCTAATTAAAGTTTTGTGTGGTTCAAACCGTTTAAATGGCTCTGAGCACTATGGGACTTAACGTCTGAGGTCATCAGTCCCCTAGAACGTAGAACTACTTAAACCTAACTAAACTAAGGACATCACACACATCCATGCCCGAGGCAGGATTCGAACTTGCGACCGTAGCGGTCGCGCGGCTCTAGACTGTAGCGCCTAGAACCGCTCGGCCACTCCGGTCGGCCAAAGTATTGTGTGGCAAAGCTTGAAAAAACAGTAAATCTCTTGTCCACAATTAGCAAGTGTAGACTACCTGCATTTTGGCTGTGATCCAGTTATTATAACAAGAAATACCCATTTCCAAAATTGTATCATTACCCTTAACAGAACGAATTAGATCAATTTGCTTCTTTACAGAATTGACCTGTTGCTGGATTTCACTCAGATTGAACTCGAGTACAAGTTTTGCATTACCTGTTGAAACTACCATGTCTGATCGCGGTTCAAACAAAACACCTGCACTCTGTGGTACTATTATTACAGCATTAGTAGAATATGCTATCATAGAAAACATTAAAATAAAAATGAACATGGTTAATTAGTTCTAAATACTAGAGTTAACAATGAACATAGAATAAATGAATTGCTTGTGGTAACCTATGGAATAAAAGGTTTAGCTTCACTTGTGCACTCGTGTAATAGCTTCAATACTAAATTTTCACAACACATTCACATAAGCACATGGATGAAATAAACACACGCATTGCACTCTCACATACTACACACGTTTATGCAGACTGTAGTGGTGTCTGGAATAGGATCGCTTGGAACGTGGCGATGCCTCAGAGTCTGCACTGCGACCTCGCGATTCTCGCTTCCTGGGTTTGAGAACAGCAGGTCTGCCTCTCGGTCGGTACTCGTCGTCTTGTGATGCTACAGGAAATCTACCCAGAAATGGCTTGATTGACATGAACGTCAATCGAACGAAAGGGCAGTTGGAGCTAAGAGTGACTGGCTAAAACATCTCCACGATTGGATATGGTCCTTTCCAAAACTTGTTAAACTTTTTGACTTGACTCTTCTTTAACACCACGTTGCGCAGATACACAAGATCTCCACGTCGATACTGTGGCACTGCTGCTTGGCAGTCGTGTTGTCTTGCTTGCTGAAGAAAGGATTGATGGTTTCAGTATTTCACTCCCCTCCATGCTTCCTTTAGTTTGCTTGCTAGATCCCTTACATGTTCATTGCTGATTCCGGCAGTCGATCGTGCAGAGTCCCAGGGTGAATGCATTCTTCTTCCGTATATGGTCTCATATTGACTTAGGCCAGTTAAGCTGTGTATTTTGGCATTGTAACAACTTACCAAGTACGGTAAACAGGCATCCTAATTGTTGTGTTTGCTGCCCACATAATGGCTAACTATTTTAATAATTGTTCTGTGGACTAACTCGACTCTTCCATTTCCTTCAGGGTGTGCTGGTGTAGTCCTTAACTGAGTTACTTGCAATAGCTTACAAATCTGTTTAAGTAATTCACTCATAAAATTCGTTCCTTGATCACTAACTATACTTAATGGTCATCCAAACTTAAGAATCCATTCTTTTACAAAAACTTTAGCTATAGTCTCAGCACTCTGATCAGGTATTGGTATCATGAGAAGGTATCTAGAGAAATGATCTAATATTGTCAATGTGTGTTTGTTTCCAGCTTTAGTCTTAGGCAATGGTCCTACAACATCTAGTCCTAGTCTTTCAAATGGTTCACTTGCCTCTGGCAGTTCTTGCAATGGTGCTCTACTTTTTCCTACATTATTCCGTCTGTTACAAGAATCACATTGTGAAACAAACTCGAAAACGCCAGCTTTGCGGCTCGGCCACCAAAACATTTGAGCTATTTTAATGTTTATTGCTTTTGTACCACAATGTACTGATAATAAAGAATTGTGTTGTTCTCTCATGGCCAGCCACGGTGGCCGAGCGGTTCTAGGCGCTACAGTCTGGAACCGCGCGATGGCTGCGGTCGCAGGTTCGAATCCTGCCTCGGGCATGGATATGTGTGATGTCCTTAGGTTAGTTAGGTTTAAGTAGTTCTAAGTTCTAGGGGACTGATGACCTCAGACGTTAAGTCCCATAGCGCTCAGAGCCATTTTTTGTTCTCTCATGACTTGCTCTTTCATGCTTCCTGGAATAACCAGGCGGTTTCCTTTACTAGTGATTTTGTACAATACTCCATCTATTTCGACAAAGCATTGATCATTTTTCCATAATTTCGATTGTGGATCTTATTCTTGAGCTGCCTTTAACTCTTTTTCCCGACTTATTGTAACACAAACATTGACTTTTCGACTCATTGCATCAGCATTCACATGTTGTTTACCAGGCCGGTAAATAACCTTAAATTGGTATTCACTCAGTCTTAATGCCCATCTTGTTAATCTGGAACTTCGATCCTATAAGCTCAATAACCATTTAAGTGCGGCATGATCTGTAATAACTGTAAATTCGCTTCCCGTTAAGAAACATCTGTTATGTGTTATACCAAAAACCAAAGCACAAAGCTCCTTCTCAGTAGTAGTATAATTACATTCTGCTTTGTTTAACTGTCTGGAAGCAAATGAGATTGGATGTTCATGACCATCAACTTCTTGAGACAAGATTGCACCTATGGCAAAATTAATGCATCTGTTGAAAGAATAAAAGGTTTACTGAAATCCGGATATGCTAACACTGGGGCTGTAGTTAGAGCAGTTTTAAGTTCTTCCATTGCCCTTTTGTATTCTGTTGAGTAATTAAATGTGGCTCCTTTCTTCAGTAGCTGTGTCATTGGAATATGCTATATTCATATAACCGACTATAAATCATCTGTAGAAATTTGACAATCCAAAGAATGATTGCAGTTCTTTCAAATTCTATGGTGCAGGAAAATTCTTTACATCTTCAATTAATTTTGGATCAGGTCGAACACCTTCACTGGTTATAATATGACCAAAGTAGTTAACCTTACTTTGTGCAAAATGACATACATCTATTGACAACGACAGGTTTGCACTTCTTATACGCTCAAAAACAGCTTGTAGTCTCTCAGTTTGCTGCTTCATGTTTTCACCAAACATTGTTACATCATCAAGGTAAACAAGTGATTGTGTGTGGGATGAGCTCTCGTAAAACTGAATCCCTCAGGAGCTGAAATGTAGTTGGAGCATTACGAAGCCCAAATGGCATACGAAGAAACTTGTATACTCCTGTTGCAGTTACAAATGAAGTTTTTGCTTGATCATCTAGATGCACTGTTAACTGGTGATAACCACTTGTTAAATCACATACTGAACAAATTCGACATCTGCCCAAGTAATTCAATGTTTCCACTAAATCTGGTAAGGGGTAAATGTCGGGTGTGGTCACAGCATTCAAAGATCGGTAATCAACACAAAAACGGAACTGTGGTTCTCCAGAGATTGATTTCTTCTTTACAATTACAACAGGCGAACACCACGGTGGGTCTGAGGGATCTCATGGTTTTATAATTCCGGCTTCTAATTGTTCTTTAACCATGTCTTCTACCAACTCTCTTTGACTAAATGGTATTCGGTAAGGTTTCTGTTTGATTGGGACTGCATTCCCTGTATGAATACGATGCTGAGCTAAATGAGTGACAGGTAAGTCTGCACGTTCTCGGAATAAATTTGCATACTCCAACAAAACAGGCGCTAAAATCTTCTGTTCATCAGCTATCAAATGTTCTATCTTATTGCAAATCTTGAGCCTTAGTTCATTATTAACTTCATCTCCTCATTGCAATTTGCGGTACTTTTACCGAAATCTGTGTTTATAACTGTAGCGTTTGTTACTTCATCTGGAATCTGTATTACGTCACTTTTACTTACGCTCGACACTTCAGCAACTTTCGTTCCTCGTGTCAAAACAACATCCTCATTGCTCATATTCGTTATTGTAACCGGGACTTTTACGACATTCTGTCTCACCATTGTAGCGACACCTACACTTCTAACAAAATAACAATGCGTTGTATCCAGTAACTCACTTTTAATAACAAAGTTCCTTCCTTGCATCGGGGTGACTTAAATTCAAAGTAGAATGTCTTTCCTGTTCCCTTGCGAATCTGCTGAGGCTCATCAATTAGAACATCGACTCGGACGATTTGAATTGATGATCGTTTGGGCGGTCCATTCCCACGACGTAGGTATTGCTGCTCCTTTGAGTGCAATCTGAAGATAGATTTCCTAGGTTGTAGTTGCTACGGCCTAGTCTGATCTTTCTTTCTGTCACAAATCTCTCTGCCTCATTAGCGGACAAGAAATCAAATCCAAGTACACTGTTATAACGCGTTTCGTTATCTGAAACCACTTGCACACTTGCTGTGTATTTATCCTTATCTTTATTTTCACCTTCATCTTGGCCTTGGCCAAGAATTAATTCTACGTCAACTTCTCCATAGTTACGTAGTTTTTCTCCGTTTAACCCGCGCACTTTTAATAGTAGCCGTTCCAATTTATCCCGTTTATCTATGCAACACCACATTAATGAGGACTGTGCTCCCGTGTCAATAAGTAATTTGATGTTACTCCCACGATATACACCAACTATCACGAAGTCATTTTTTGTCTGATTTTCGCTGGAACTAACAGGAATCACGGTCTCTGGCAAGGGGCGGATGGAGTGGTGGCCCGTACGTCCCCGTACTCGTTTAAAGATCTGGCAGATTGTCTGTTGTTCGCATTACCTTTCTTATTGTTGCAACAATCTCTCGAAACATGACCCTGCATCCCGCAATGATAGCAGATTCAATTCTCTTTACAATCCTTACGCTTGTGACCCAGCTTATGGCATCTGTAGCATTGTACTGTTGTGTTGAAAGTTCTGCGTTCTTGTTCCTGCAACTCATTTAGTTGTCTTAGTGCTTCAACGAAACCAACAGCCGATTTTAGTGCTGATTCAAGTGCAGAACGGAGTGCTTAACGTTCTGTATGACGCAGAGAAGAAATTTGTGTGGACACTGCGTTCACGTCGGCTGCAATCCAGCTAGAGATTAGCTGTAGCCGTCCGCAGCTCGTGGTCGTGCGGTAGCGTTCTCGCTTCCCGCGCTCGGGTTCCCGGGTTCGGTTCCCGGCGTGGTCAGGGATCTTCTCTGCCTCGTGATGACTGGGTCTTGTGTGATGTCCTTAGGTTAGTTAGGTTTAAGTAGTTCTAAGTTCTGGGGGACTGATGACCATAGATGTTAAATCCCATAGTGCTCAGAGCCATTTGAACCATTAGCTGTAGCAACGCTTAGCTCCAACTGTGGAAAAACGAACCAGCCAAATTAGTTAATTATTCTTGCGAGAACTGAGAGGGCACTATAATATGCACGCTGCTCCAACCATGTGCGTGTATATCGCCACATACTAAGACTAGGGCTGAGTACATGTTTTCTTGCATAATGAGAAACATAGGGAAAGTTTCTGCTAGAAAGTTCAGCAAAGGCCTCATTAGTTTTGTAGGAATTTCAGTGGGAGAGAGCAGCCTTGCATTTGGCAGATAGTCCAGCTTAAGGTAAATACCACGTGCAGAGGCGTAAATATTGTTGGTTCACCAGTTTGCCTCCACTGTAAACTCAAGCGGCCTCGGGTAATCTTTCGCTCAAATTTGTCACATAACTAACCATCCACCTTAGATTTGATTGTAATCCTAAATAGTTCCAAAGTTTGAATCGGAATCGGACAATTTTCATAGTACTGACCAACATTATAATATAGGTGTAGGAGCAATTTTGTAAAGAAACTTCCAATTAAACTTTCATATTCTTGTGCTTAGGATTAATGTTCTTTCAGAGAGTTGATATACACAGTATACGATTATTTCACTTTTTTATGTTGGCGAGATGCGTTATCCATTTCGCTGTTTTTATGTCGTCGAGTTGAAAACTGTGTAAAACCTATAATTTTTGTGCTAAAATTTGCGACATTAAACTTGTTATTTCAACTTATGCAGTTGTTCTCAATTCTAGAATGAGCACCCACCTTAGAAATGGCGACCCTGCCAGGATGGCAATTAGTCAAATTAGTAATAAAAACAAATTTTGAATTTTTGAAAAAAAATTTGTGTTTTTTGTGACGAGGTTAATGTATGTAAATATATAGTGGATAGAATACAGTAAATGTGTGATCCAAAGTGTAGAAAAGTTGTATTAACAAGTACAATCAAGTTTGTTATTGTGTAGAAGTAGATTGTGCATGACCTAGCTGGCGCGTGCGAAGTTATTCGCGGCGTTGTTGAATTGCGTTGAAATTCCAGAAACAGTGAAGTGTGTTGCTAATGTTGTGTACGTAGTCCAAGAAACATTCTATGATATTTTGGAAACGGATAAGATCGTATAACTTGATGTTGACGAGAGCGCAGGCTCGCGCAGTTCGAGAAAGACAGAGGCTAATCGATAAGAAATGGCGGAAGAACGTAGAGTGTCGCACACAGGTCAAATTCAAGATCTTGACAGGATAGAGATTGATGTTGAACAAAAGGTATCGAGTACAGGACACGAATCGGAACGTAGTGATAGTGCAGAGGGAATGATGGCAGTTTCAGGATTGGTATCACAGTCTGAGAATGACAAAAACAAGCAAAAGACAGAGCTAGTGAGTCAGAAATAGAGTCAGAGGACGAGCAACTTCGGTACGTTGAACCAAATATAGTAATTTTGAACCAAACGGGACAGTTTCCAACACAAAGGATGTGTGTAACTGCTTCCGCCCTGTGCACGGAAACGCCACGTGAAAGACGCGAACGGGAAAATTTTCATCAAACGGTGACAAGTGACGAGGGCGAAGAAGCAGATAGTGTGTTCGCACTATTGGAGCAACTCACTGTGGTCGTAAAGCAGACAAATGTAGTGTTAGCAGATTTGAGATTTTAAACAAATACAGGATTAACGAATTTTAAAAACGTTAAAGATAGCAACAGATGCGGGATTAGCAAATTTAAAAACAGATATAAATGCTGCCTTAAGTAGTCTCCAGTTTGAAACTTACGCTGGGTTCGAAAAAGACCGCGAAGATCAGCAAAACTTACGAACAGAAGTCAATGAACAGTTTACTGAAATCCGGAGAGAGGCGAGAGACTAGCGCGAGCTGATACAAGCGTTAATGGCTGACCAGAAAAAGATGCGTTCTGACATTGACCAGGTGCAGGATGCAGTGTCTAACGTTAATCAGAGAGTGGATAAGTTAGCACGTAAGACGTCTGGTAAGGCGCAACAAATCGTGGAAGAGCTCAATGTCAGAAAACGTGTCACGAGAGCCGCATTAAAAGGATTCGACACACGCATTGAAAACATACTCTCGAAAAATCAGAAACAGTTTGAAGACCTTCACACAGAACTGAAACAGTGTATCGAGAATCGTACAGAAAGCAGTAGCGAGGTGGCGGAATCGGTAGTATCATCCGACATAGTAATGGACAGTAATCCAGAAAGAAAAAAGTCGGTTGTGCAATCGTTCCGTAGCAGTAGCGGAAACACAGAAACGTTAAGAGATTCCAGTCGTATATCCACAGGAGGTTGCGTCCATAATTACGGAAGCGAAACAAAAGAAAATACGAAACGAACAGTTAACACAGGGGAGCGAAGTAGGTGATGTGCAGTCACACCAGACAAGGTAGCGAGAAGCGGTAGACGCACGCATTCCAGCAGACCGGCAGCCGACCATCCGAAAGTACGCGGGTGACGCGGGAGCGGAGCAAATTGCGACGACACGTGTACCGATTCCACAATTTCCAAGTTACAGCACAACAGGTTACAGACCGCAAGTCAATGAGAATCTAATAGAAAGACAAAACAAGGAACCAGTAGCGGGAAATGTAAACGAATCTTTCAGTCCGATACACGAGGAACGGTACGGTGAAGACAACTGCACACCACTGCGTAGATACGATGCTAAGTGGGACATAAATATGCCAGCTCAAGACCCAAAGGTGGTAGGACGAGCACAAGAAAATATGACACAATTGAAAGAAACGGGTAATGTCGTGAAAACACAAACGCCGTATGGTGGAAGAGAAATATTTGACAATGATCACTTTTTGACAGTCAGAAACTTCCAACATTACAAAGAAAGCGGGAACGGCTTACATCCACACACGTTCATAATTCAATTTCAAATAGTTCAAATGGCTCTGAGCACTATGGGACTTAACTTCTGAGGTCATCAGTCCCCTAGAACTTAGAACTACTTAAGCCTAACTAACCTAAGGACATCACACACATCCATGCCCGAGGCAGGAGTCGAGCCTGCGACCGTAGCGGTCGCGCGGTTCCAGACTGTAGCGCCTAGAACCGCTCGGCCACTTAGGCCGGCAATTCAATTTCAGATCGGTTTACCAGAGCATTGGCCACTTAGCCATAAACTTGACTTCATTTGTGGGCATAAGGACGGCGCAATAGCGGAAACCATGCAGAGAGTAGCGGCGAACTATCAATCATATGAACAATTTAAATCTGCATTCTTGGAGCTATACTGGTCCACAGAAACACAAAACAGAATAAAGTATGAGTTGTTACAGAAAGAGTTGTTCGAAAATTCCGGAGAAAGGGAACCCGATAGATTTTTCGAAGATATGAAAAGAAAAATCAGTGTTTAGATAATCCATACAGTGATGGGGAACTGATAGGGGTGTACACAATGAAGTTACCGTTACGTTATCAGCAGTCGTTGGGTGGTAGGGCAGGAGATAATATACATGCATTTAAAGGAATGTTGAGAGAACTTGAATCCATATTCAGTGAAGATGACTCAAAGTAATGTACAATTAGAGTAAACAGTAGTAAAGGGAATAACAGCAACCGATCAGGTTTTAATAATAATTCCAATGGTAATAATAACGTAGGCTCTGAGCTCTATGGGACGTAACATCTGAGGTCATTTGTCCCATAGACTTACAACTACTTAAACCTGACTAACCTAAGTGTCCCATGCCCGAGGCAGGATTCGAACCTGCTACCGTAGCAGCAGCGCGGTTCCGGACTGAAGCGCCTAGGACCGCTCGGCCACAACGGCCGGCAATAACGTAGGAAAAGGTAATGGTTTTGGAAGGAGCGGTAATCGCCCATTATGGTTTTGGGAAACCGCGGAATTACAATGGCGATTTGGTCCTAGAAACTACGGTGGTAACTATGATCCGAGATACAATCCCCGTGCAAACGAAGGAGGAAGGTTTAGAGGTTTTCAGCAGCAAAATCCAGGTAGAATTGGAATGAACATAACGCAGAAAGGTTGGGAAAATCAAGCTTCAGCGGGACAAAACATGCGAAATGAACCGGTAGAAGAAGACGAGGTGAGGCCACCAAACCCAGGTAAAAGACAAAATTGTCGAGATGAACGGTACGAAGACCAGTCACAAGTAATTCGATCGAGCAATGAAGTTAATTGTATAATCAAACATGTAAATAGACTTAGTTTTGATAAGCCAGATTTTAAAGTAGGTTCAAGGGGAGATCGAATACAGACACCAGTATGCTAGGATTCGATTGACTGGGAATCGACCGACGATGATGAACAGAAGTCAGAAACGGTGAATATAGACAGTAGTACAAGAATTGATGATGATGACCAAACTGTAGAGCTGAACGAACGATGAAAGATTTAGGAAACCTCTGTCGTTTTTACTATAGTAAGCAGCGTAATACCTGGGACAGACATTTGTCTGACTTTCAAGTTGTCATAAATGAAATTCCACACAGCAGTACATTGTTACCCCCCCCCCCATTACTGTTCTTAAAAATAAACCAGCACCAGATAAAATCCGAAAAATAATTAAATTGCCTCAAGTACCCCGTGCACAGCATCAGCATGTAGTAAAATTAGCAATGAGTAATCTGAAAGCTGTTGCGATAAAGAGAAAGGACCGAGCGGACAGAACGGCAAACATCCGAGTATTTTTACCAGGACAAAAGGTACTAGTAAAAACACACCATCTCTCTAGCAAGAGAAAACACCAGGGCCACAAATTCTTTTCGATATACAAAGGCCCATTGGAAGTGAGTAACGTAGTCCGTGATAATGCTGTTGAATTAATTAACCCAAAGGCAGGAAAAACATTAGATTTGCACCACGTGAGTCATTTAAAGTTATACAAAGGTTAGAAATAAGAAAAAAAGAGTCCACTCGAGAATTTAATTGCACTGAATGTCCTGTAATCAAAAAGTAGGAAAGAGAACAAAATACACACAGATAAAACTTTTAACTTGTACTTATCTCGATTAATTAAATAAAATAACTTTCGTAAGAAGGTAAGAGAATAATGATCATGAAAAGTCGGGAAAGTAACCACTAATGGCCGGCCGGTGTGGCCGTGCGGTTCTAGGCGCTTCAGTCTGGAACCGAGCGACCGCTAGGGTCGCAGGTTCGAATCCTGCCTCGGGCATGGATGTGTGTGATGTCCCTAGGTTAGTTAGGTTTAAGTAGTTCTAAGTTCTAGGGGACTGATGACCTCAGATGTTAAGTCCCATAGTGCTCAGAGCCATTTGAACCATTTAACCACTAATGTAACCCTTCGGCAAACGAAATGTGTTCTGGGGAAAGAGTTGTATGGAGAAAAATAGAGATCAGTATGTGGATAGTTTAACGGAATCGTAGTAGATTCTTTCTTAAAGACGTAGTGTGAAGGAGGAGGAAGTTGATTTTTGTAGAAGAAAAAAAGTGAATAAGTAGGTAGGAAATAGAGGATTAGAGGAGAAGCAGAGAGGCATTTTAAATTTGTCCCGTCGAGGACGGTGAACAAATAATTGAAGAGATATTTTGGGGAATACGTGAAGCATATAAGTTTTGTGGAAGATACCACAACCTGTTAATGAAATAGAAATATGAGAGAAGTAAGTATAAGAAGTCGTTAGGAGGTAATAATTAGGAAAGAGAATTGAAATATTAAGATAAGCAAGAAACAAGTTATTTCGTGGTAGGAGGTAGAATAGGAGGATGTCAAGTTCACCCAGAAGAAATTTATATATTGAAGATTACGATGAGGGAAGATAGGAATGTAAAAGTTTGCGATCAAGAAAAGAGGAGGAAGTTACGTACGATGTTAAAAACAATACAACAGATCAACAGAGACGGTTTTTGAAAGGCAATTAAAGTGTATGTTGAAGTTCTGTTGCAGCTAAGGACAAAAATGCAGCATATGAAGAGATACAGAATGTCCACCGAACCGGAACGGAGGTGGACATATTACAGCGAGGACTAGCGGAGGCTTAGATTCACCACAGGAAGAAAAAGAAACGCGTTTCTGTTTAGATTACATTAGATTTACTTTCATTCCAATTGATCTGTAGTGAGGAGGTCCTCCAGGATGTAGAACACGACAAAAAAATAACAATACATGACGAATATTTACAACTAAAACAAATAAGCCTATGTACCATACCACAGGTCCCAGGTGGAATGATCGTCATTTTTTAATGAACACTATATGAATGAGTCATTTCACAAATACTAATGCACTGTATTTAAAATAAAGAAGTTTTTTTATTTATTTATAAGGTAATAAACGTGTAATACAACTACTATAATACTTATTTACAATGAACACATTGTTGTTGTTGTTGTGGTCTTCAGTCCTGAGACTGGTTTGATGCTGCTCTCCATGCTACCCTATCCTGTGCAAGCCTCTTCATCTCCCAGTACCTACTGCAGCCTACATCCTTCTGAATCTGCTTAGTTTATTCATCTCTTGGTCTCCCTCTACGATTTTTACCCTCCACGATGCCCTCCAGTACTAAATTGGTGATCCCTCGATGTCTCAGAACATGTCCTACCAACCGATCCCTTCTTCTAGTCAAGTTGTGCCACAAGCTCCTCTTCTCCCCAATTCTATTCAACACTTCATCATTAGTTACGTGATCTACCCATCTAATCTTCAGCATTCTTCTGTAGCACCACATTTGGAAAGCTTCTATTCTCGTCTTGTCTAAACTATTTATCGTCCATGTTTCACTTCCATACATGGCTACACTCCATACAAATACTTTCAGAAACGACTTCCTGACACTTAAATCAATACTCGATGTTAACAAATTTCTCTTCTTCAGAAACGCTTTCCTTGCCATTGCCAGTCTACATTTTATATCATCTCTACTTCGACCATAATCAGTTATTTTGCACCCTAAATAGCAAAACACCTTTACTACTTTAAGTGTGTCATTTCCTAATCTAATTCCCGCAACATCACCCCCCTTAATTCGACTACATTCCATTATCCTAGTTTTACTTTTGTTGATGTTCATCTTATATCCTCCTTTCAAGACACTGTCCATTCCGTTCAACTGCTCTTTCAAGTCCTTTGCTGTCTCTGACAGAATTACAACGTCATCGGCGAACCTCAAAGTTTTTATTTCTTCTCCATGGATTTTAATACCTACTCCGAACTTTTCTTTCGTTTCCCTTACTGCTTGCTCAATATACAGATTGAATAGCATCGGGGATAGGCTACAACCCTGTCTCACTGCCTTGCCAACCACTGCTTCCCTGTCATACCCCTCGACTCTTATAACTGCCATCTGCTTTCTGTACAAATTGTAAATAGCCTTTCGCTCCCTGATTTTACCCCTGCCACCTTCAGAATTTGAAAGAGAGTATTCCAGTCAACATTGTCAAATGCTTTCTCTAAGTCTACAAATGCTAGAAACGTAGGTTTGCCTTTCCTTAATTTTTCTTCTAAGATAAGTCGTAGAGTCAGTATTGCCTCACGTGTTCCAACATTTCTACGGAATCCAAACTGATCTTCCCCGAGGTCGGCTTCTACCAGTTTTTCCATTCGATAATTTTCACATCTGTCAACACCTGCTTTCTTTGGTATTGGAATTATATTCTTCTTAAAGTCTGAGGGAATTTCGCCTGTCTCATACATCTTGCTCACCAGATGGTAGAGTTTTACCAGGACTGGCTCTCCCAAGGCTGTAAGTAGTTCTAATGGAATGTTGTCTTCTACCGAGGCCTTGTTTCTACTTAGGTCTTTCAGTGCTCTGTCAAACTCTTCACGCAGTAACATATCTCCCACTTCATCTTCATCTACCTCCTCTTCCATTTCCATAATATTGTCCTCAAGAACATCGCCCCTGTATAGACCCTCTATATACTCCTTCCACCTTTCTGCTTTCCCTTCTTTGCTTAGAACTGGGTTTCCATCTCAGCTCTTGATATTCATGCAAGTGGCTCTCTTTTCTCCAGAGGTCTCTTTAATTTTCCTGTAGGCAGTATCTATCTTACCCCTCATGAGATAAGCTTCTACATCCTTACATTTGTCCTCTAGCCATCCCTGCTTAGCCATTCTGCACTTCCTGTCGATCTCATTTTTGAGACGTTTGTATTCCTTTTTGCCTGCTACTCTTGCTGCGTTTTTGTATTTTCTCCTTTCATCAATTAAATACAGTATCTCTTCGGTTACCCAAGGATGAACACATTACGGCACTGAAATGGTGCAGAAGTTAGAATGTACTTACACACACACACACACACACACACACACATATATATATATATATATATATATATATATATATATATATATATACAACGAGCACATTACTGCACTGAAATTGTGCAGAAGTTTATATATATATATATATATATATATATATATATATATATATATATATATATATATATAGATGCAAATTAGTTGGTTTTACTGAGAAATTCATCAATGGAGTAGAAGGAGTTGGCTACCAATAAATCCTTTAGGCTTGTCTTAAACTGATTTTCATTGGTTGTCAAGCTTTTTATGGCTGCTGGCAAGTTATTGAAAATGTGTTTTTCTGCATAATGCACACCTTTTTCCACAAGACTAAGTGACTTTAAATTCTTGTGAAGATTATTCTTATTTCTAGTATTGATTCCATGAACTGAGCTGTTGGTTTGAAAAAGTGATATATTTTAATGACAAATTTCGTTAAGGAATAAATATATTGGGAAGCAGTAGTTGGTATCCCTAGTTCCCTAAACAGGCTTCTGCAGGAGGTTCTTGAGTTCACACCACATATAACTCTTACTGCACGTTTTTGTGCCCGGAAAACTTAAGCTTGGTTTGATGAATGACCCCAAAAAATAAACCCATATGACATTATGGAATGAAAGTAAGCATAGGATGTCAGCTTTTTCGTTTTTATATCCCCTATGTCTGACACAATTCGCATTGCAAATAGAGATTTGTTAAGACACTTCAGCAGTTCTGTGGTGTGCTCTTCCCAGTTGAATTTATTGTCAAGCTGTAATCCCAAGAATTTAACACTGTCCACTTCTCCTATCTGCTTGTCATCGTATGTTAGACATATACTCGTGGGACACTCCTTACAAGTTCTGAACTGCATGTAGTGTGTTTTTTCAAAGTTTAGTGACAAAGAGTTGGCTAGGAACCAGTGATTAATGTCCACAAATATTTTATTAGCTGATCTTTCTAAGACTACACTTGATTTGCTATTTATTGCAATGTTTGTAACATCGGCAAGCAATACGAACTTGGCATCTGGTAACGTTACTGATGGAAGGTCATTGATATACACAAGAAAAAGTAAGGGCCCCAAAATGGAACCTTGTGGGACCCCACATGTAATTAGTTCCCAGTTGGATGATGCCTGATAGCTTGATACATGTCTCTTTCCTAATAACACCCTTTGTTTCCTGCCAGAAATGTAAGGTTCGAACCATTTTGCAGCATTTCCTGTTACACTATAATATTCTAATTTATTTAAAAGGATATTATGATTTACACAGTCAAATGCCTTTGACAGATCACAAAATATACCAGTTGCCACCAATTTTTTGTCTAATGAATTAAGCACATTTTCACTGTAAGTGTGAAAGGTCTCTGTTGGATTCCTTTCATGTTTAATTTCTTAAATCTGTTGTCATTTACGGCATAAATTCCTCTTCTAAATTTACTGTGGCGTTTCTGACTATCTGGGAGGAGACTGAGTAGTGGAACGTGTTACTTTTACACATAAACAAGAACGATCCGTCACACTACTGCACTTTAAAACACAGTTTATATGTAATTCATGTCACACAGTCTCATACGGAACCTACACCCACTTTCTTTTATATACTGTATATGATAAGATACTGTCATCCCCCTTCCCTTCTGTGTGAGAGGATGAATGAGCAAATGTATTTCTAGTTGCATGCTTGAGGGTAGCAGACAAGCTTGTCTGCTAGAGAACAGTAGGACCAACGTCGGAACAGGTAGCTACGCTTTCTAAAAGCAAAGAGGTTTCTATCCTTAGTATGGTCCTGTCCGTCCGTTGTCATGTTGGTATAGGAAGCTACCCCTCTGGCCACTTCCGTTTGTATTTGTGAGCCACCCCTCAGAAAGGGACCAGGTCAGTCTGTCCGTGGCGAGCGTCTGAAGTGGTAAGATCTCCGGCTAAGCACGTGTCTGCTAAGTCCATAGGACAATGGATTTCGTAAGTTCAGCCTAACTGAAAATTTAATCACCTTTATTTCAGGTTTAGCTCTAAAATATCTAATGTTATCTTGAATTGCAGCGCAGTGTAATTCTCGTGTGAAGTTCAGAATGTATTCCGGTAGTTGCTTTGTCACTACTTTGTGAGTAAAGTGGAACCACGTGTTGATCAGTAACTCTAACTAAGTTCATCAATCTTAAATGCGAATGTGCGTGAGATTATAACGTCTCGTCTTGACAGTATTTTTCAATATAGCAACTTTTCTTTATGTTCAACCTACGTGGGGTGTACTTTGTGAGACCACTATCACGTGCTTATATAATTGTTTGACCCATCAGATTAATAGTAAGACG
This sequence comes from Schistocerca piceifrons, assembly GCF_021461385.2. Lineage (NCBI taxonomy): Eukaryota > Metazoa > Arthropoda > Insecta > Orthoptera > Acrididae > Schistocerca > Schistocerca piceifrons. The sequence continues at coordinate 37,354,826 of NC_060149.1, read as the reverse complement.
ATAGCAACCAGTTCGAGGTTTTTCTTTTGTAAATTGCTTTTCGATCTAATTTATTTTAACTATCAAAATTATTGTGGAGTTACACTCTTTGTGTAAACCAAGTTGACCACGTGAAGCATGTGGTGTAATCATCAAAGTAGCCCTCAGCTATTCTTTTCGCAAAGATTTCACAAAGAGTTAATATGAATTTAGTATACCAGTGTGTGGTAATTACACGACGGACAGGATTGTGCTACGAACGTAACTTCTTTGGGTGAAAATTGAATCGGTTGGTAGTGTTTAACTTTCTCTTGCATATGTTTCAACGTTCTTTGTGTGTTGTTTTATGAATGCAGTGTTGTATGCAGTCTCCCAATCTTGGCTCCATATTTGATGTGTTCCGTAAGATTGCAATCTCACATTTTCACAAGCCTAAATAAGGCACCAGTTTAGTTAGGAATCAAGTTTAATATGCTGAAATTTCAATGATCAATGTTAAAATAAATTTCCAAATATAAATTGATTTATTTCTTTTTATTTAAATTATCTTTCATATAGATATCACTGGTTGTCGTATGACTATTAAAAGATTATAATTAATGTTAGTCTGGTTGGGAATTTGGTAAGCTAGACTGGATACCTGGTGAAACAGTTGGTCAGTAATGCAAGGTTAACTTCCCCAGACGGCTCACAGCTTTTAACCCCCTTTTATTGTCTATCACCACTGCTTGCATAGAAAATTAAACCAACAACATTACACATGGCGACCCTGTTCTGTGATCCCGTTAGACTCTGGAATCTCTGAAATATTAGATTGTAAGCGTTGTATAATCTTAATTTTTTTTCCCTACAGTGCTCAAACAACTTCTGCGTTGTTTCTGAGGAGACTTTCAAAAGATTCACTGCGTTGTTGAGCGGCGTTGTGTTGTTTGTCTTGTTGTTTTATTTTCTATATTTGTGTGTGTTTTTTTTTCTCGCTTGTACATTGCACTGTTTCAATCAAAGATAAAAATTTGTTTTGCGTGTGAAAAAGTGCGTACTAGGTTGGGTACCTTTCGTGTAACTGTCGAAATTTTTGGGGGATACATTTATTGTGATTAGTGTGTTGCGTACCGGGCATAAACTGAACTAATGCAGACTCGTAACCAAGCTAAAAGTAGGCGGTCCAACAACTTAAGCAACATGGACCATGGGGATAATTTGATTTCGAATATTAACACGCCGGACGGTTCCGAAAATGCAATGGGGAATACTTCAGAGGAAATGCAAAACAGGACGAACGGGCTCACATCAGAGCCAGAAATTAGTTTGCCTCCAAATAACCAAATTGATTTGGCAGAACTCATGAAAGCCTTATTGCAGCAAAATAAAGAAAACGCAGAGAAATCTGAAAAATCGATCCGAGAGCTAGGCGAACAAATGGCGCAGAAATCTGAAAAATCGATCCGCGAGCTAGGCGAACAAATGATGCAGAAATCAGAAAAATCGTTCCGAGAACAAAAAGAATAATCCGAAAAATCGATCCGCGAGCTAGGCGAACAAATGACGCAGAAATCAAAAAAATCGTTCCGAGAACAAAAAGAATCATCCGAAAAATCGATCCGTGAGCTAGGCGAACAAATAGATGTAAAACTAATCCAGCAGACAAATAAAGTTGACAAGTCGATGCAGAGAGTGTCCGATGATATCTCACAAAGAATAAACAATCTGGCAAGTGAAATAAAAAGCGATATTATGAAAGAATTAGGCCGTACATTTGAACAAATCGATGATCGTCTGCAAGCCTTAGAACAGGGCAAGCGGATTCGCGATGCGGAATCGAAAGAGAGCGAAGAACAGCTACTTAGGAATTTCCAAGTGCTGAGAGAAGAATGCCAAAGAGAACACCAGCAGGTACCCTCGAGGGTCCAGGAGGCGGAAACGCATTGTCCAGCGTCCATTAGCAACACAGTAGCGGACAACAGTAAAGCGATTCACGCTCTCGAACAGCAAGTAGAACAATTGAAGCAGCCTGGGGCGGAGGACAACAGACAAATACATGATAAGATTGCGGCATTAGCGGACATCGTAGGCACGATGAAGGTGACGGAAAGCGAGAACAATACTACACTGGTAGCGGTCGCAGAGACCGAAGAAGTGCGTTCGCTTCTTAGATTTCAGAAGGGACAGTTCGAAGTGAACAGGCGGCACAAAGCTGTAACAGGCGAATTACAAGAACGCGTGGCGCATCCGGAAAACCGCATGGCGTGTGATTCCGAACTCGCCAATAGCACAAAAAATAGCCGTACGGACAGTGCAGACAGGGACTCCGGCCACGAGGGAGATTTTGACGACAGGGAAGAATGTATTTTGAGGGGCAGACATGAGAAAAATAGAAACATTCAAGGGCCTCGCCGGGAGGAAATGCGGGGATTTGATTTCAAACATTTCCTTACAGTGAGAAAGTTTGAGATATTCCGAAATTCGCAAAAAGGAATACATCCACGAGCATGGCTCGAGCAATTTGAGTTTTGTCTTCCCCCCGACTGGGCAAGTTCACATAAGATAGAATATATGTGTGGCTATTTGGAAGGTGAACCGGCGATTCGCATGAGGTCGGCAGCGCGTCACTGCAACTCCACTCGGGAGTTTCGACAAGCATTTCTGTCCGCCTATTGGTCGGAAGCGGCACAAGATAGGGTCAAACATGGCATAATTATGCTGCCAAATTTGAACCAGTCTGGTTTCGGCAGCCCAGCACGCCTATTCGACCTCATGCTGCAGGCAAATCAATTTTTGTACGACCCATACGGGCCTGCGGAACTAATTAGGATATGCATCACCAAATTGCCGATGCACTTGCGCCACGTCATTCTTGCGGGACGATGCAAAGAGGACGTGGAAACGTTTAAGACACTTCTCCAAGAGTTGGAATACAATACAGCAGAATGCCCGCCTAATCAGGCACAAAGTTATTACGGGGCACAGCAGCGTGATCGCAGTCGTGGGCGTAGTACTAATCAACGGCGTGACTGGTCGTCGCGACGCGAACGGAACAATAATCGGGACCGGCCGTATAGAAACTGGGGTAACAGTCGCGAACACAGGTGGAACAACGGAAATGATCGAGGACGTGGACAAGATCGTGAACGCTACAGGTACGGCAAACAGATTCGATACGACGATGAATACGGTGGGAATAGGACTGTAGGCGGAACACCTCATGATGTTGAAATTCGGCCGGCTAACCCTAGACATAATCCAGCAAATAGAAATGAACAAAACCGGCAATGACAAACGATCAGCGCAGAAGGCGCCCAATCGGAACAAATGAGCGACATGGCAAATGACTAGAAAGGACAGTGAGGAGTAGAGAGGACGGTGAAGAGAAACAATTGATTAGTTTACATTTGTGATAATTGCATTTTGAATAATATGTTGGTAAAAACAATGATAAAGAAGTTTCTATGTGATTGATTGAAGTGATGTTTTTAATATTTTTTTTCCTTGTGCAATTAGGGTTTAGGTTGGTTGAAATGTGAAGATAAAAGGTTTCTTTGTGAACGAGTGAAATGTTGTTTATATATTTTTTGTATAAATTGAAAAGAGTCGCTCCTGAGAGAAGCAAGATCTGTATTGAATTAAGGCAAAACTCAGGGGAATAACCGATCTGTGGGTATTATGGGTCTGGCAAACCCAGGTCCCCAGCTGTTAGTAGCCTTGTTTCCGATTTTCTGCTTTCAGTGCTACTATCTATCTATTACTATTCTATATCTGTCAGTATAAATGAGGATCTCTTACTATAGTATGCGTGCTGCATGAATATTTTAAGATAGGAGAACTCTGAGAAAGGAATGAGTAAGTTTGGAATCTTGAAAACAGGATGCGATAATACGATTGTTTAACCAATGGCTTCCCAATATGCGATGATATGTTAATATTGATGATATATGTCTTTTTTGTTCTTCATAGCCGAGTATGTAAAGTGCTGTCTGTGGATTTCGTCAGTATATTGCTTCCCTTCAAGGTGAAAGAAGAATTGTGGTTTGTGTAATTTACGTGGCCCTGAAATATTATTGTGGTAGTCAAATACGAGCAGTTTTTCAGCAAATAGAGAATGGAACAGAAATATGGATCCTTTCTATAGTCTTGATTGATGTTGAGCCAGAGCCTGAAAAATTATTCTGCGTTAATACTTGTCCTAGAAAAGAGACGTTTATGTGTTTTGCTGATGCTGTGAGCATTACAGCTTACTGTTTTCGCTGGTGTGGGATGCACTGCAGCCTATATGATTTGTACTGAGGAAATTTCCCTCTTGAAGGTGGAGGAAGATTAAATAATTTTGATTATGCGACCGAAGGAAAGCTTGGTTTAATATAATAAGGATGAAGCAAAACATTTGTCATTTAAACTACAGGAGGATTCGGATCTTTTGTGTCTGATGTAAGTTCAATATGTTAAGATGAAACTGTTTTACAGAATAGAGGAGACCACAATTTTGCCATTCATGAGAAATGAATCCAGAATAACCACCACAGGCGAAATAACTGATTTGGAAGCGAAAGGTAACTTAAAGAAGGAACGAAATTGGAGCAAAATGGGTAAGAAAATGTAAAAAAAAAAATTAACCTTCTCAGAGTCATCTGCGTGATTAACTCTTGTGATAACGTAATTTTAGATGAAATTTTCTTACTGTTTTATGTGTGAATATATAAGTATGATCAATGTATAATTGCGAGTCTCTTATCAGGTGTGTGAACTGGTATAAACGTTTTGATTTGCAAATAACCATTGTTCTTTCTACTTTGTATGTTTAAGGAACGTTTCTCCATATTTATCATGTGACAAGACGTATGCCGCGAGCGTCAAGAAGAGGACGAATTAGAACAATGTTGTGGTGTTATATACACGGTGTTGAAATAGCATTGAAGTAGCTTGTTGGCTTAACTAGTAGTGGATTGAAGTAAAATTTTGAGTAATGCATGTTTATGGGTAGTTAGTTTGTAGAATAGACAACAGGTGTGCATGTGTGTATGTGTAAATAACATGTGAACCCTAAGCTGTCCTGACCTATACTTGCACAAGGCATAATCCTATTCATTTTAGTGAATTAATAAGTAGCATTTGATTTATTAAAACGTAAGTGAACCACATTAATGATGTGGATTTAAATATTATATTGTCAGTTCATTTAAATTTAATTTTTATACTGTCAAGTCATTTCACTTTTATTTTTTAATATTGTCAAGTCATTTAACTTTTATTTTTTATATTGTCGATTCACGTAATTTTTTTATTTTAAAAAAAGAATAAGTCGCACTTTTGTTCTTAAAAAATTGTGAAAGACAATACTAAGCGGTATTATGTATGACATTTGGTAATGACATGAATATGATGAACAATTTCTGTGAATGCAGTTGAGAACGTGAAAGCGAACCGGCTTAACTCTTACGAGACAGCGGGAGCAGCAAGGAGGAGGGCTAGTTGTAAACTAGCGGGTTTCCCAGCAGCACACGCTGTCAACCGGGCCACTTCGGGAGCGCGGCCGACAACAAAAGACGGGTACGCGGCAAACACTTTCCCTTGCACCTCGAGCTAATGGGCGGCCGCCCCGTGCGACCCTTCCTGGAGGCGATGACCTGAGATGGGCGAGCTGTCCACCGCGCGGAAATCCATCTGCTGGCAACGCACCACACGCACGCGACCGTGACGAGACGGCCGCGGTGAAACGACAGAAGACAGGGGAGAAAGGGGCGTGGAGCCTTTTTGATACGTACTGTCCAGATAAATTGGCAGACTTCAACGACGCCTATCAACGTTTCCTGACGGATGCCCACTGTCAAGCGACAGTAAATCATGGTTCGATGTTCTCTGGTCGCTAAGGGTGGCACAAAGAAGAGCCATTAAGTGTCATCCTTGCCCAGGGATATTAAACCTGCGAGCCAATTGAGGATAACTCAAGAATGTAACAACACAAGGGGCGTGGAGCCTTTTGACACATACTGTCCAGAGAAATTGGCAGACTTCAACGACGCCTATCAACATTTCCTGGCGGATGCCCACTGTCAAGCAACAGTAAATCATAGTTCGATGTTCTCTGGTAGCTAAGGGTGGCACAAAGAAGAGCCATTAAGTGTCATCCTTGCCCAGGAATATCAACCTGGCGTGTCAAACGAGGATACTACACGAATTTGACAACACAAACATGGAACCAAATCGAGATGTACATGACACAGGCCACCAAGAGAAACTTCATGAGAGGGCAGAGACGGCGGGATTGCCCGCAACAGATGGACAAAAATCCCTACTGACAGCTGCGGCGACGAACCCCCCCCCCCCCTTCCCCCGCCCCTTATATTGTGCCTCGGAACAGTGGAAGTACTGAGTGTGTCAGTGAACAGTGATTATATGGTTCTTAGTCCAGTGCATATATGTGTGTTTCTGTCACAGAAACTTTGACTCGTGTGTTTTGCAGGGGTTCGATTTATTGGTGTTTATTAGACTGACTCTTGTATTTTGCAGGTGTTCTATTTATTGTTTTTTTTAGACTTTGATTCTTGTATTTTGCAGGTGTTTTATTTAATGGTTTTTTTTTTTTTTTTAGATGTTGACTATTGTACTTTCAGAGCTGTTTTATTGATCAATGTTTGTTCTTGTGTGATGTATTAGATTTGTGATATTTTGTTTCGTAAATTCATTCCTGTGGCATTGCTTCGTTTATCAGATAGCTATTCATTCTCATTGGACTGTGATCGATTAGCTTTTGCATGGGGCATATTTATAGTCAGGAACCCCATAAGGGTAACAATCACTTAATTAATTGTAGTTTCAGTATAATGACACAGTGGTCATTGTTTGCTAACTAACTGAAATATAGTAGAGTGATTAAATTAGTGCCACAAAGTTATTTTAATTCTACAAATTATTAGTTTTATAAGATATAGAATTTTTTTGCGATAACCACTTTGTAAAACATGTTTTTTCTCTTATCACTTTTTTTCCTTTTGCGGATTGTGCATTGTAATGTTCTGCTTTATAATACTGATGTTATTTCATGTTCTTTTTTAATTGCTGTGGCACCTTTGCTATTTTCATAAATTTTGCTTGTTAATAAACAGTCATAAATTTTCCTGTGATCAGTTGGCTCTTGCAATGAGCAAATACTGGTGAACTCCATAAGGGTTACAACCAGAAATTGTTTTCATATTAATGACACAGGAACCATTGTTTTTACTTGCTGACCGAATTAGGTCTACACTATCTTTTAAATAGGTGTCACAGAGTGTGTTCTTTTTTTCTGTTTGAAATTAGTAGATTTTAAAGATTTGTTGAAATTATTGTTTTTTAGCAAGTAGCTGGTGACCTTTCGCCTTTTCTTTACACTTTTGGTTTAAGTAGGGTGTGAGAAGCCTGCATGGGAATGTCCTATCATGGCCAGAAAATTCCCTGCACTGTCTTTTCCCGGAGCGTTGGGGTTATGAAAGGTCTCTGTTGGATTCCTTTCATGTTTAATTTCTTAAATCTGTTGTCATTTACGGCATAAATTCCTCTTCTAAATTTACTGTGGCGTTTCTGACTATCTGGGAGGAGACTGAGTAGTGGAACGTGTTACTTTTACACATAAACAAGAACGATCTGTCACACTACTACACTTTAAAACACAGTTTATATGTAATTCATGTCACACAGTCTCATACGGAACCTACATCCACTTTCTTTTATATACTGTATATGATAAGATACTGTCATCCCCCTTCCCTTCTGTGTGAGAGGATGAATGAGCAAATGTATTTCTAGTTGCATGCTTGAGGGTAGCAGACAAGCCTGTCTGCTAGAGAACAGTAGGACCAACGTCGGAACAGGTAGCTACGCTTTCTAAAAGCAAAGAGGTTTTTATCCTTAGTATGGTCCTGTCCGTCCGTTGTCATGTTGGTATAGGAAGCTGCCCCTCTGGCCACTTCCGTTTGTATTTGTGAGCCACCCCTCAGAAAGGGACCAGGTCAGTCTGTCTGTGGCGAGCGTCTGAAGTGGTAAGATCTCCGGCTAAGCACGTGTCTGCTAAGTCCGTAGGACAATGGATTTCTTAAGTTCAGCCTAACTGAAAATTTAATCACCTTTATTTCAGGTTTAGCTCTAAAATATCTAATGTTATCTTGAATTGCAGCGCAGTGTAATTCTCGTGTGAAGTTCAGAATATATTCCGGTAGTTGCTTTGTCACTACTTTGTGAGTAAAGTGGAACCACGTGTTGATCAGTAACTCTAACTAAGTTCATCAATCTTAAATGCGAATGTGCGTGAGATTATAACGTCTCGTCTTGACAGTATTTTTCAATATAGCAACTTTTCTTTATGTTCAACCTACGTGGGGTGTACTTTGTGAGACCACTATCACGTGCTTATATAATTGTTTGACCCATCAGGTTAATAGTAATACGATAGCAACCAGTTCGAGGTTTTTCTTTTGTAAATTGCTTTTCGATCTAATTTATTTTAACTATCAAAATTATTGTGGAGTTACACTCTTTGTGTAAACCAAGTTGACCACGTGAAGCATGTGGTGTAATCATCAAAGTAGCACTCAGCTATTCTTTTCGCGAAGATTTCACAAAGAGTTAATATGAATTTAGTATACCAGTGTGTGGTAATTACATGACGGACAGGATTGTGCTACGAACATAACTTCTTTGGGTGAAAATTGAATCGGTTGGTAGTGGTTAACTTTCTCTTGCATATGTTTCAACGTTCTTTGTGTGTTGTTTTATGAATGCAGTGTTGTATGCAGTCTCTCAATCTTGGCTCCATATCTGATGTGTTCCGTAAGATTGCAATCTCACATTTTCACAATCCTAAATAAGGCACCAGTTTAGTTAGGAATCAAGTTTAATATGCTGAAATTTCAATGATCAATGTTAAAATAAATTTCCAAATATAAATTGATTTATTTCTTTTTATTTAAATTATCTTTTATATATATATCACCGGTTGTCGTATGACTATTAAAAGATTATAATTAATGTTAGTCTGGTTGGGAATTTGGTACGCTAGACTGGATACCTGGTGAAACAGTTGGTCAGTAATGCAAGGTTAACTTCCCCAGACAGCTCACAGCCTTTAGCCCGCTTTTATTGTCGATCAGTACCGCTTTCATAGAAAAATAAAGTAACAACATTACAAGTGTAGATAGCCTTCTCAATATCGGAACCCTTTAGAAATCCAATTGTGACTTTGACAGCATGCTATTTGAAATTAAGATGGTTATAAAGCCGATTACTTTGTCTAAAATTTTTGAGAATGCTGGCAACAGTGAAATTGGACGGCAATTTGATGCAATTTCTTTATCTTCCTTCTTAAACAGTGACTTAACTTCAGCATATTTCAACCATTCAGGAAATATTCCACTGATAAAAGACTGGTTACACAGATGGCTTAATATGTTACTTAGCTCAGAAATACATTTTTTAATTAACTTTGTTGGTAACTCAGTGTGCAGAATAGCGGAAACTGTCATACCACCATACGAAATTTAACAACTGCGGTACAATCCCTGGAAACATGTGGGATGGAGAACGAAAAAGATGAAGGGCTGTTCAACTTATCTACATAGACAACCGATTACAATGAAGAATGCACAACAACTGCAAAGAAGACGCCATAAGAACGGATAAACGATAACGATGTTAATCAGGTCTTCAATCCTAATTCTCGGTCCAGAGAAAAATGAAGACACAAGTAAGAAGACAGCAAGATTCACCAAGAACAGAAGACACAACGCAGAAGATTTGGAAGAAAGAAGAGTCTGGGCCATAAGAAATCAAGAAACCTATTCAAATCCCTTCCCATAGAAGACCATTATTACATTTAACTACCAATGAGAATCTAGTTTAACTGTTCTAACAGCATAAATATTCGATGTTTATTATGGCAAATTGCAACACCTTCAGATAATATTGTGTTGTTGTGGTCTTCAATCCTGAGACTGGTTAGATGCAGCTCTCCATGCTACTCTATCCTGTGCAAGCCTCTTCATCTCCCAGTACCCACTGCAGCCTACATCCTTCTGAATCTGCTTAGTGTATTCATCTCTTGGTCTCCCTCTACGATTTTTACCCTCCATGCTGCCTTCCAGTACTAAATTGGTGATCCCTTGGTGCCTCAGAACATGTCCTACTAACCGGTCCCTTCTTCAAGTCAAGTTGTGCCACAAACTCCTTTTCTCCCAAATTCTATTCAACACGTCATCATTAGTTATGAGATCTACCCATCTAATCTTCAGCATTCTTCTGTAGCACCACATTTCGAAAGCTTCTATTCTCTTCTAGTCTAAACTATTTATCGTCCATGTTTCAGTTCCATACATGGCTACACTCCATACAAATACTTTCAGAAACGACTTCCTGACACTTAAATCAATACTCGATGTTAACAAATTTCTCTTCTTCAGAAACGCTTTCCTTGCCATTGCCAGTCTACATTTTATATCATCTCTACTTCGACCATAATCAGTTATTTTGCTCCCTAAATAGCAAAACACCTTTACTACTTTAAGTGTCTCATTTCCTAATCTAATTCCTGCAACATCACCCGACTTAATTCGACTACATTCCATTATCCTAGTTTTACTTTTGTTGATGTTCATCTTATATCCTCCTTTCAAGACACTGTCCATTCCGTTCAACTGCTCTTCCAAGTCCTTTGCTGTCTCTGACAGAATTACAATGTCATCGGCGAACCTCAAAGTTTTTATTTCTTCTCCATAGATTTTAATACCTACTCAGAACTTTTCTTTCGTTTCCCTTACTGCTTGCTCAATATACAGTTTGAATAGCATCGGGGACAGGCTACAACCCTGTCTCACTGCCTTGCCAACCACTGTTTCCCTGTCATACCCCTCGACTCTTATAACCGCCATCTGCTTTCTGTACAAATTGTAAATAGCCTTTCGCTCCCTGTATTTTACCCCTGCCACCTTCAGAATTTGAAAGAGAGTATTCCAGTCAACATTGTCAAATGCTTTCTCTAAGTCTACAAATGCTAGAAACGTAGGTTTGCCTTTCCTTAATCTTTCCAACATTTCTACGGAATCCAAACTGATCTTCCCCGAGGTCGGCTTCTACCAGTTTTTCCATTCGATAATTTTCACATCTGTCAACACCTGCTTTCTTTGGGATTGGAATTATATTCTTCTTAAAGTCTGAGGGAATTTCGCCTGTCTCATACATCTTGCTCACCAGATGGTAGAGTTTTATCAGGACTGCCTCTCCCAAGGCTGTAAGTAGTTCTAATGGAATGTTGTCTTCTCCCGAGGCCTTGTTTCTACTTAGGTCTTTCAGTGCTCTGTCAAACTCTTCAGGCAGTAACATATCTCCCATTTCACCTTCATCTACCTCCTCTTCCATTTCAATAATATTGTCCTCAAGAACATCGCCCCTGTATAGACCCTCTATATACTCCTTCCACCTTTCTGCTTTCCCTTCTTTGCTTAGAACTGGGTTTCCATCTGAGCTCTTGATATTCATGCAAGTGGCTCTCTTTTCTCCAGAGGTCTCTTTAATTTTCCTGTAGGCAGTATCTATCTTACCCCTAGTGAGATAAGCCTCTACATCTTTACATTTGTCCTCTAGCCATCCCTGCTTAGCCATTCTGCACTTCCTGTCGATCTCATTTTTGAGACGTTTGTATTCCTTTTTGCCTGCTTCACTTACTGCATTTTGTATTTTCTCCTTTCATCAATTAAATTCAGTATCTCTTCTGTTAGCCAAGGATTTCTACTAGCCCTCGTCTTTTTACCTACTTGTTCCTCTGCTGCCTTCACTATTTCATTCCTCAAAGCTACCCATTCTTCTTCTACTGTATTTCTTTCCCCCATTCCTGTCAGTTGTTCCCTTATGCTATCCCTGAAACTCTGTACAACCTTTGGTTCTTTCAGTTTATCCACGTCCCATCTCGTTAAATTCCCACCTTTTTGCAGTTTCTTCAGTTTTGATCTACAGTTCATAACCAATAGATTGTGGTCAGACTCCACATCTGCCCCTGGAAATGTCTTACAATTTAAAATCTGGTTCCTAAATCTCTGTCTTACCATTATATCATCTATCTGAAACCTTTTAGTATCTCCAGGGTTCTTCCATGTATACAACCTTCTTTCATGATTCTTGAACCAAGTGGTTGCTATGATTAAGATATCCTCTGTGTAAAATTCTACCAGTCGGCTTCCTCTTTCATTTCTTAGCCCCAATTCATATTTACCTGCAACGTTTCCTTCTCTTCCTTTTCCTACTGTCGAATTCCAGTCACCCATGACTATTAAATTTTCATCTCCCTTCACTACCTGAATAATTTCTTTTATCTCATCATACATTTTATCAATTTCTTCATCATCTGCAGAGCTAGTTGGCATATAAACTTGTACTACTGTAGTAGACTGGGCTTCGTGTCTATCTTGGCCACAATAATGCGTTCACTATGCTGTTTGTAGTAGCTTACCCGGACTCCTATTTTTTTATTCATTATTAAACCTACTCCTGCATTACCCCTATCTGATTTTGTATTTATAACCCTGTACTACCTGACCAAATGTCTTGTTCCTCCTCCCACCGAACTTCACGAATTCCCACTATATCTAACTTTAACCTATTCATTTCCCTTTTTAAATTTTCTAACCTACCTGCCCGATTAAGGGATCTGACATTCCACGCTCCGATCCGTAGAATGCCAGTTTTCTGTCTCCTGATAACAATGTCTTCTTGAGCAGTCCCCGCCCGGAGATCTGAATGGGGGACTATTTTACCTCCGGAATATTTTACCCAAGAGGACGCCATCATCATTTAATCATACAGTAAAGCTGCATGCCCTCGGGAAAAATTACGGCTGTAGTTTCCCCTTGCTTTCAGCGGTTCGCAGTACCAAAACTAAAAAAAAAAAATGGAAGCTAACAATTCATATGGAAATCTACATACGAAATGAATAATGGTGAACCGGCATAAGGATCTGACGAATGTTGAAGCATAAAAGGTTAGGCTGCCAAAAATGGATCTCGAATTCAACAGCACCACAGGCATATGCATAATGGAACAAAGGCTACCGCGCATTCACGACACACCTTCAGACCTTTCTCGCTACCGACAGTCGTCCTTACGCAACGGGAACACAGCGAGGTACGGGCCGACCGTCATGGGACACTCAACGGAAACGCGGCGAGACGCATACCAAGCGTCATCCCATGCTCAACGGAGACACGGTGAGGCACACAGCCGACCATTATTCCACGTTCGATGGAAACACGACGAAACACTTGAAGAGGAAAGTGAACCATGTTAAAGATAGGAGAAAGATCTGTCTGTGACAGACTACTACCTAGACAAAAAAGAAAATAATTTAAATTCTTATTGTGTTTAAAAACTTGTTAATGTGAATCTTTATGTGTTAGTTATACATCATTATTAACGATGTTTTTGCAGTTTATCTTCACAAGTCAATAATATTTTCGAATATTGCAGTTTTTCAACATGTTACGTTAATGAAAACCTACTATTAACATTTTGAGGGTAAGATTCTAGTGTAATGTGTTCATTAAAATATGTAGGTTATATAAACATGAATGGGTAAAGCTATTCCAAGATGTCAATGTAAATTTTGTAAAGTAGAATTAGGATTAGGAATTCAATGTTTGTGAAAGTCAAATTGGATAATTTTTGTAAAGTCATGATGTATAGGTTCAGAAATAGGATTATAGAGGTAAAATCATGAAAAAGATTGAGACATAGCTTATAAAGTTTAATTATAAGAATTAAATATGTTTTCGATAATGAGTAATACAAAAGAAAATAGTACCACTTATTATAAAAGGCGAGGACAATATTAAATGAAGGTATCCCCAACTTCAATAAATCCATCATCATTTAACATAAATTAGCTAAACAAAATAGAACAGTCTCAAAACTAAAACAGGGAATGTTTAGATGATACAAATTTACAATATATACTCACATTCCAGAATGAGATTTTCACTCCGCAGCGGAGTGTGCGTTGATATGAAACTTCCTGGCAGATTAAAACTGTGTGCCGGGCCGAGACTCGAACTTAACGTTTTTAAATGCAGTCAACTATATTCGAAAGAAAAAATTCCTTAGATTAGTTCAATAGAATTGTACAAAAGATCAGAAAATCAAATGCGAGGTAAAGGAAGGAGACTGAATTGAACCACTTTTTAACTACATTAAATATTAAAATGGAATGTTGGTCAGTAGATATGTCAGTTGCTACCGTCAGCAGCTGAACCAGTTTTGCACTGTCTTCAATCAATTTCTCAACCATTGATTGACCCAGTACAAAATTCAAGACAGAAGAAGAGGATATGTAAGGTGGCAGAATAAATGATCAGATTTGCACCTTACGTGAGAGCTTTATACATCACAACGAGAAGGTGAATATGACACTTAACGTAACTGGGCGGTTATGAGAACATTTGCCCATCATTATGTAGTGCAAAAAGGGATGACAGTAAATCGATGGTAATTAACACACCATTCCTATACAATGCATGTCTTTGAGTGGAAAGTGAAACAGCAATGTGAGTCGTTTTTAGTTTGAAAAGCCAGTCGGACAACAGCGTAGCGAAGGCAGGCTGCAGGGGTTACGACGGAAACCACTTAAAGGGATGGCAGGAGGAAGGTCAGCGACCTGACCAGGTGGTTCAGGAGGGAGGCCCGCACAAGGCACAGACAAAAAAGCTTAGAAAGCTGAGTTTCGGAATTCAAATGCGATACGAACGAAAACTAGTAACGCATTTCGATCACATGACCAGCGAGTCTAGAACGGACACAAGACGTCCGATTGGTGGAAACGCAATGGGAAGGAAAAAAATACCGAAGTTTCGACACAGTTTGATAGAAGGGACATTGCGATTGGTAGAGAGAGTTTCCATAAAATAAGAGGAACGCTCCTATTGTTCGAAAAAGGCTGTGACATGAAGAACAAAAAAACCCAAGTGGGGGAGGGAGTTCTGCCATGAGTATGGCAAGAGAGAAATTTTTGGGGACTCTTCTCTGAACTGGCGTCAAACGCAGAATGGAGCGCTTAACGCTGTGTGTGGCGCAGAGAATAAATTTGTGTGGACACTGCATTCACAGCGGCTTCCACCCAACTAGAGATTAGCTGTAGCAACGTTTAGCTCCAACTGTGGAGAAACGAACCAGCCAAATTAGTTAATTGTTCTTGCGAGAACTGAGAGGACACTATAATATGCATGCTGTTCCAACCATGTGCGTGTATATCGCCACATACTAAGACTAGGGCTGAGTACATGTTTTCTCGCATAAACGAGGAACATAGGGAAAGTTTCTGCTGGAAAGTTCAGCAAAGGCCTCATTAGTTTTGTAGGAATTTCAGTGGGAGAGAGCAGCCTTGCAGTCGGTAGATTGTCGCAGCGTAAGGTAAATACCACGTGCAGAGGCGTAAATTTTGTTGGTTCACCAGGTCGCGTCCACTGTAAACTCGAGCGGCCTTGGGTAATCTTGCTCTCAAACCTGTCACATAACTAACCATCCACCATATATTTGATTGTCATCCCAATTAGCAGCGAACTTTGAACCAGAATCGGACGATTTTCATAGTACTGACCAACATCATATGTGTAGGAGCAATTTTGTAAAGAAACTTCCAATTAAACTTTCATATTATTGTGCTTAGGATTAATGTTCTTTCAGAGAGTTGATATATACAATAGAAGATTATTTCACTTTTTGATGTTGGTGAGATGCATTTTCCATTGCACTGTTTTTATGTCATCGAGTACAAAACTATCTAAAAGCTATAATTTTTTTGCTAAAATTTGCGACATTAAACTTGTCGTTTCAACTTATGTAGTTGTTCTCAAATCTAGAATAAGCACCCATCTTACAAACAAGAGCAACGGTTGTGCCTCAAACTGAGTGCTCTCAGTGAGCAACTGTGACTGACTACCCGTGATGTGATTTCTGCTTGCCTTTCTTATACTGATGCCTGGGAAGGAATAAACATATTTCCGTCAAAAGAAGTGGCCGTTGTGTGAGAATGACGAAGACCTATTCAAAGATTCTTGCTGCTTACATCTGCCCTTAAGCCAACGTGGGTCCGACTTGTGGAGGCCGAAGGGACCAAAACACTAAGAGGTTTTTCGGAGATTGCGGATTCGAATCCTGCCCATGAAATTAACAATTTGCCTTGAGTAAGTGCTCGCCCATGCGTGTTTGCGTGTGTCCCTGAATAAACATTTGTCTAAATGCCAGTAGGTAGTGTCTATAGCAGGCATGTGACAGAGGCCAGTTCTCACTTAGACATATACGTCTAAATAAAATGAAAAAATGTGTTCGGCCGATTTACTGTTGCAGATGGAACTATGCCGGTAAGACGGAGGTCACTGGTTCGAACGTATTTCAAGACACAATGATTTTCGTGCAGTGTTTGTGTTGTCTTTTTGCATACTCAGTAAGTAATAACGATGACACCAGTTTTGCATCACCTCAGTGCCGAGAGTTCCGGAACCTGTACAGAAAATTGGAATAGAGACCTAAACATCATTTTCGCCCTTTTTATTGCTCATAAAAACCACACATTGCATGTTGCACCACCATACAGCTAGACCTTCAGACGTGGTGGTTCAGATTGCTGTATACACACCGGTACCTCTAATAGCCAGTAGCACTTTCTCTTGCATTGATGCATGTCTGTATTCGTCGTGGCATACTATCCACAAGTTCATCAAGGCACTGTTGGTAGAGATTTTCCCACTCCCCAACGGCGATTCGGCGTAGACCCCTCAGAGTGGTTGGTGGGTCATGTCGTCCATAAACAGCACTTTTCAATCTATCCCAGGTATGTTCGACATGGTTCATGTCTGGAGAGTCTGCAGCTCGTGGTCGTGCGGTAGCGTTCTCGCTTCCCACACCCGGGTTCCCGGGTTCGATTCCCGCCCGGGTCAGGGATTTTCTCTGCCTCGTGATGACTGGGTGTTGTGTGATGTCCTTAGGTTAGTTAGGTTTAAGTAGTTCTAAGTTCTAGGGGACTGATGACCACAGTTAAGTCCCATAGTGCTCAGAGTCATTTGAACCATTTGAACCATGTCTGGAGAACATGTTGGCCACGCTAGTCGAGCGATGTCGTTATCATGAAGGAAGTCATTCACAAGATGTGCACGATGGGGGCGCGAATTGTCGTCCATGAAGAAGAATGCCTCCCCAATATGTTGCCGATATGGTTGCACTATCGGTCGGAGGATGGAATTCACGTATCGTACAGGCGTTACGGCGCCTTCCATGGCCACCAGCGGCGTACGTCGGCCCCACATAATGCCACCCCGAAACAGCAGGGAACCTCCACCGTCTTGCAGTCGCTGGACAGTGTGTGTAAGACGTTCAGCCTGACCGGGTTGCCTTCAAACACGTCTCCGCTGATTATCTGGTTGAAGGCATATGCGAGACTCATCGGTGAATAGAACATGATGCCAATCCAGAGCGGTCCATTCGGCATGTTGTGGGTCCATCTGCACCGCGCTGCATGGTCTCGTGGTTGCAAAGATGGACCCAGCCATCGTCGGGAGTGAAGTTGCGCATCATGCAGCCTATTGCGCACAGTTTGAGCCGTAACACGACGTCCTGTGGCTGCATGAAAAGCATAATTCAACATGGTGGCGTTGCTGTCAGGATTCCTCCGAGCCATAATCCGTAGGTAGCGGTCATCCACTACAGTAGTAGCCTTTGGGCGGCCTGAGCGAGGCATGTCATCGACAGTTCCTTTCTCTCTGTATTTACACCATGTCCGAACAACATCGCTTCGGTTCACTCCGAGACGCCTGGACATTTCCCTCGTTGAGAGACCTTCTTGGCACAAAGCAACAATGCGGAGCGATGAAATTGCGGTATTGACCGTCTAGGCATGGTTGAACTACAGACAACATGAGCCGTGTACCTCCTTCCTGGTGGAATGACTGGAACTGATTGGCTGTCGGACCCCCTACGTCTAATAGGTGCTGCTCAAGCTCAGTTGTTTACATCTTTGGGTGGGTTTAATGACATCTCTGAACAGTCAAAGGGACTTTATCTCTGATACAATATCCACAGTCAACGTTTATCTTCAGGAGTTCTGGGAACCGGGGTGATGCAAAACTTTTTTTGATGTGTGTATTTTCATATGAAACAAAACCAAATATGGAATCATTCACCCTACTCAGTATTATGAATGAGAGCAAAAATTAAGCAGAATACGAGCAACATACTTAGATTGCAATTCAAGGAGTGCAATACGCGTAAGATGCGCGTCATCTGGAACATAATTTTCACGTGATAACAGCCACGCGGTGAAAATTGCAGTTTTGGGTTTTACCAATAATTATGCTTTACTACCAGACTACCAGACCCACACGTAAATCAAAAATATTGTCATCGAGTATTAGTATTACCAAAAGCAATAATACCGATTTCCGCACCATATTTCTCGTATTCCTAGTTCACTATGAAGCCACTTGGAGTGCTGCTGTCGTTCTCTGTTTCTGTATCGTAACACGGGCCTTGCGCTTCTGATATGGTAGTTTTCTGTACACTACAGGCAAGAAACCACTACCAGGGTAGCGATGTTCGTGTGGCGTGCACATGTGGTTTTTTTTAGGCTAGAGAAAACCCTTCACAGGCCCTAGAAGATCCATTCTGAGCTCAGACAGGGCAGCATTCGTCATAGCAGATTGGAAAGAGAAAATGTATATACAGTATCAGTGAAGTGCAGGATCATCTATGGAAAGATCCTGGAACTAGTCTCGCTTATAAACCATAATAATGCTCACATAGTACTATGGACAAAAAGCTGGCTGGAATGTGTATCGGAAAGATAGGATGAACATTGATGGTCCAGGCGTGTTTACAGCAGTAAAAAATTCGATAATATCTAGTGAGATTAGTACAGATTCAGAATGCGAAGTAATTTGGGTGAAGATAAGTCTCAATGGTGGATCAAACATGGTCAAGGGATGCTTTTCCAAACCCCCTGTCTCAGCAGCAGCAGTGGCGTAACATGTGAGGGGAAACTGGCTATGTTACAATACAGGGTGAGTCACCTAACATTACCGCTGGATATATTTCGTAAACCACATCAAATACTGACGAATCGATTCCACAGACCGAACGTGAGAAGGGGGGCTAGTGTAATTGGTTAATACAAACCATAAAAAAATGCACGGAAGTATCTTTTTTAACACAAACCTACGTTTTTTTAAATGGAACCCCGTTAGTTTTGTTAGCACATCTGAACGCATAAACAAATACGTAATCAGTGCCGTTTGTTGCATTGTAAAATGTTAATTACATCCGGAGATATTGTAACGTAAAGTTGACGCTTGTGTGCCACTCCTCCGCTGTTCGATCGTGTGTATCGGAGAGCACCGAATTACGCAGGGATCCAAAGGGAACGGTGACGGACCTTAGGTACAGAAGAGACTGGAGCAGCACATTGCGTCCACATGCTAACACCTTTTTATTGGTCTTTTTCACTGACGCACATGTACATTACCATGAGGGGTGAGGTACACGTACACACGTGGTTTCCGTTTTCAATTACGGAGTGGAATAGAGTGTGTCCCGACATGTCAGGCCAATAGATGTTCAATGTGGTGGCCATCATTTGCTGCACACAATTGCAATCTCTGTGGTAATGAATGTCGAACACGCCGCAGTACATCTGGTGTAATGTCGCCGCAGGCTGCCACAATACGATGTTTCATATCCTCTGGGGTTGTAGGCACATCACGGTACACATTCCCCTTTAACGTACCCCACAGAAACAAGTCCAGAGATGTAAGATCGGGAGAACGGGCTGGCCAATTTATGCGTCCTCCACGTCCTATGAAACGCCCGTCGAACATCCTGTCAAGCGTCAGCCTAGTGTTTATTGCGGAATGTGCAAGTGCACCATCATGCTGATACCACATATGTCGACGCGTTTCCAGTGGGACATTTTCGAGCAACGTTGGCAGATCATTCTGTAGCAACGCGATGTATGTTGCAGCTGTTTGGGCCTCTGCAATGAAGTGAGGACCAATGAGGTGGTCGCCAATGATTCCGCACCATACATTTACAGTCCACGTGTAACCTCCCCCTCACTTATCGACCTTAATGACAGTGAAAAATTAAACCGCGTGTACCTAACGCAAATTTGGGAAAAGCAATCGTCACCGAAGTTAATCTGTCGGTAAAGAGAGAGGAAAGGGTTACATCTAAATGAAAGGAAAAATGCAAATGAAACTGGTGGAAATTAATTTTGAAAAGGAGTAAAGTTAATAAAGAAAGTAAATGTGCGGCCGTTACGTTAACAACTAACTAGCGGTAAGATATTTGAGAGTTGGGGGAAATTACGGTCGCCAGTCCTATGGACAATTACTATAGTAACTGAAAAAGAATGGTTATTACACATATAATTAGCACTAGAAGCGTGGCAACTGAAGGTTGACACGTGTAGTGTGAAAACTGAAAGTTTGTCAGAAGTAATAAATTTCGCTACACTCTGACTTAATTTAGCAAAAGAATTAATAAAACCGGAAAATCGAAAGTTAATTTAGTGGCTGAAGTTAATAGTGAGCTTTCTTTCTGAAGCACATCGAAATTCAGTAAAATACGGTTAGTCTTGGACTACTTCAACAATTATTTTAAAAGCTACTTGAATCTAAGCAATTTAGAAATAAGAGATTTAACTTTGAACTTGAATTAAATGATTCTGAACAATTAACAATAGAAAATTTAGTACATACCAAGCTGAGCTGGAGTCACAGGTAAGCTAAAATATGGAAACAAAACTCGCAATCTTAATTTGTGCTTGTGTAATCTAAATATTGTAGCCAGCTATGAATACCTTAACTGAACTTTGAAATTACAGCAGTGAAATCGAATGCTTTTACTTTAACGCTGGCGTTTGAATTTCAGCGACACTCGAGTTCATTCCGGAAAAGGAAGGGACCCTGTTTGGTAATGCAATTGGGACAATGAGCAACAAATGTTCATGCTAAGTTGCTGTAATTATAGTTACGAAAATGGAACAGTTTGAAAAGCTGAGGTCTGCCATACAGTTCTAAAACTTTACGTGCTTCCAGTCTTCCTTGTTGGTTGATTGAAGGTTTGAAGCCGTCGATCGAGGAGGTGGCGACAGTCGTTCATTGTCGGCCGTCGCTGTTGCAGAAGTTGGGTGTTGGCGCGCCTTCTTCTCGACACGGTCTCCAGCCGATGTGTGCCAGCTAACGCTTCCCGTCCGCGACACCATGTCAGAGTCTAACATAGCAAGTCGAGCGCAATTACATGTTGCCAAACCCCGAAAGCGCGGCAACTCGCGGGAGCGTCACACAACACACCTGCTCCACTGCACCACCCCAGCCAGACTCCCCTCTGCCCGCGCTCCACGCGGCAGAGTTAACACTACCAAAGATCCTAAACACTTTCGTTCTTCACGCGACCTATCGATGTATTCGTTCGATAGCATAGTTTTCCCTAGGCAAGACCCAGCGTAAAAATACAATTAATATTTACAAAACAAACCAATTATACATCGACATAAATGCATATATATATATATATATATATATATATATATATATATATATACACAAATAGTAAAACAATTACAATATATAAAGACACAGAAATGTCATATCTTGAGGTAACAAAACAAGGAAAAAATTATAGTACAATAGATGGAAATAGGAGGATATGCATTTCAGGCGTTACACGTGCCCCACATTGTCTGAGGATGTTCGTATAACGTAAACAGGCACAGAAAATGTTCCAAAAAAGAAACAGCGGAAACGCATATGCTCAAAACATCAACAAAATTCAGTATTCGTCTAATTAAGCATAAATCAATTTTTAGACCATAATAATTGAGTGGAGATACTCCTAATCTTATTCCACTCTGTCATCTTGCACAAAATAAAACAGGTTGACAACATATTAAAATCCATAGAAAACATAGAAAATGGTTTAGCTATTCTAAAATCGTCAAAATTCCAAACAGTATCAAGAAATGGAATTCTATTTACAAAATTAACCAGAGTACATGGTCATAAAAAACAGGTGTACGAAAATACGCAAATTAATAATTAATTACATAGAATACACATTTTATATAACCTTTTCATAATTAATATTCTCGTCATGAGAGTCCGCTTAACGCTAAACAAGGAAATAATATACAGCAGATCGACAAAAACATAAATATTGACAGCAGAATTCTTTCACATCCGCTGTCCGGGAAGAAAAACTACTCCGCCTTTCGTACCCGCAAGTACAAAGAATGCCGAGAGCGGCAGAAGAGCCGACAGTGGCTCAAGAGCCGACAGCGGCTCCGCCTCGCCAGTATTGTTGCGATCGCCTGTGCGGCACGCTTGATCTCACTCGCCTGTGTAACGGCATTTCCAGAACGTCCGTTTCACTGAATTCTTTGGGAAAAACTCACTCCCGAGTAATCTCAAGGAGTCCATTAACACTATCACAGTGGATAACTCAACACTATCCATCATCACACGCATGTACTAGCCTGAAACTTAAAACAGCGTCTAAGTACATCGGCAATGACTAGTAAAACACGTATTCATGAAATCTTACAGATAGTTACAAAATCATATTTACCTTGCTTAATCTACTGTGACTCAGCTGAAAACTTAAACTAGCAGCTTGGATTTTTCAATTGATAAATAATCACTCTCTCTTAAATCATTTAGTAAAAATTAATTACTTATTAATTACAACTTCTTTAATGTCCTCTTGGTCAGGTAAAAGCATGGCAATCTAGCAAACCTTAAATCTTACACTCTATATTTACATACTATACAAATTACCCATTCTGTGGTATTAATCAATCCTTGGTTGGTACAATTTCAAGTCTACAATGTTCCGTATACCTAATAGTTTTCCTGAGCTTGGATACTCTAAGCAATAAGCATTTGCGTGAGGTATACCAATGACTTTATATGGTCCATTATAAGCAAACTTAAATTTAGAGATTTCATTGTCTATCTCGCTCGATTTCTCATGAGCTTTTACAAGTACCAAGTCTCCGATTGCAAAATTACCAAAAGGCGCTTTAGCGTCATGACGACGTATGCGAGCATCGGCTTTTAGCTTCATTACTTCTCGCAAACGATCTTTTTTCACACCAATACTAATGTCAGTCTGTGGATTCCTCACGTTACAGAAGTTCAAATTCATACCTACGTCAATGGCATCCGGCCAGTTAACAGTGTGTATAGGCTGGTATTGCCTATGCACACCATCTTCTGCCTCGTCAAAACTAACTACTATTGTTTTATCTTGTGACGTACATTTCAAAGATTTGCTTTCGCAATTAATCACTGCACGGTACTTTAATAGCCAATCTAACCCGATAATTACTTCCGTAGTTAAGTCTGGCACGACGACAAACTCTTGTTCAAATCGTGCCCCACATATCTCGAAGTTGACAAAAATCTGTTTTGTGACCGGTTTACTGGCCTTCCCAGTAGCACCGATAATTTTCACTCCTGTTACTGGCATAACTACGATACCAGGTCTGTCTTTCAGTAACTCAAATATTTTCCCAGATAGAGCACTCAATTCTGCACCGGTGTCAATCAACACGTTTAGTTGTGGGCCGTGCATATTAACAGACACTACTAACGTTTAGTTGTGGGCCGTGCATATTAACAGACACTACTACCTGTCTACACTTGTCCTCGACTGTTTCTTTATTTTCCCACAATACATCCTCGTCTATATCCAGGTCATTCCAGACAAAACCATCCGGCTTTGATCCTAAATCCAGCTTATCTGGCGGCTTTTTCAGCCTCTGTTCACATACAGTTTTAATTTCAACACGTTTGTCCTGAGGCTTAGTCTGTAGCTTCGCCTCCAATACCGAAACCTTTTCCTGTAGCTCGTCATCTAGTGAGTGTTGCTTTCCTAACAATTCACTAATTGTCACCTTCGTTGATTCCTCTTTGGCCAGCTTGATCTCATCTGCCAACCTGCCTGGAGGAATGTGCCCAGTAGTATCTGCAATTACTTCCTCTGGATCTGCACAACCCACACTGCTACCGTCCGACCGTATAACGTCAGCTCTAACCTCATACACGCTGTAATCTATGTGCTTTTCTACCAATCGTGTCCGGCTATCACTAAAATTTTCGTAATCTTTCTCCTTAATACTCTCGCAATGTTTAAACTGGAGGTTTGCGTCGGATGGGTCGGCTACTTCTACCACTATAACTTTCGGTAAAGTCTGCCGGTTAGAGCCAGAACTTTCCGTTACTACTTCAACATCCAACTCCTGCGGGACGAAACACGACGAATCTTGCTCGTGCTCCCCATTAACATCAACTATTTCTAGTAAAGTCTGCCGGTTAGGGCCAGAACTTTCTATCACTTCACAAATACTATCTTCCTGTGGGACGAGACGCGGCAAATCCTGCCCGCGCTCCCCATAAACACTTCTCCCGTACAGGCCCCTATAATCTCTGAGTTCGTCGTATAAGCGACCGAACTGCCTTAACCAGACCTCATCCCTCTCTGCATCCCCTCGCTCAATGACGAACGTGTTATCCGACATCTGATCTTCTCTCAACAATTTCGAATAATACTTAAACTCAATCTCCATTTCCGCTGTGGGTGTTACAGCTGCCACTTTATAATCGTTTTCCGGAACACTACTTAAATTGTTCTCACTGACAGTGAATGTATTTTCTACTGCCGTGTCTACAGCTGATCTACTATTTGTGGGCACACTCCTTTCTCTTAACACTGGCACACTCTCCCACCGTTGAATATTCCATACGGAATTTTCATAACGGCGACACCTGGGTTTTCTCCTTTTATTGGGCCTCCAAAATTTCTCCACGCCCGGTCGGCCCCTCACCGGCGCGGCTAATGGTTTCCCTGTCTCGTCCCAGCAGATACGCTCCCCGGATGCTGCTGAGGCGGCTGATCACACCCTCTGGCGTTATTACTGTTCTGCGAAGCCCGTATCACGCTAGTGTGATACTGGTTTCCGTTATTCCTGTTATTATTTGCATTGTACCGATTGTCATTACGGCCCGAACCACTATTGTTATTGCTGCCATGGTTGCGGTATGCATTATTCCCATAGTTATCGTTGTTGTGGTTGCTGTGGTACCCGTTGTTGTTACCACGGCCTCTACCACTACCGCGATTATTGCGCCAATTGTCCTCGTCCTCAACTCTTTCCAGGAAATCATTAATTGTCCTGTAATTGCTTCCTATGTAGCGTTTTGCATCATCTCGAAGCTTCTTGTAGAGTTCCCAGACTATTTCGGATTCCGTGCGGCGATCACGCAAATATTCCAACTTGCGGATCCAGCCTTCACAAAACTCCTTCATCGAGCCGCGCGAATTCACATCGAAAGGCCTCGATACAACAAATTCGTGCCAGACACTTCGCTGTTTTTGCTCTGACCAGTATTCCGCCAGAAACAAATTTTTAAACTCGTCAAAAGTCAGGTTGGTAATGTTGAGGTTTAAGCCTCAACGCTTGGCATCATCAGCCAACACATCAATAACCGCATTAATTTTTCTCTCATTAGTCCATGATCTGGGTAAAACTCTTTCACAATTTTTAATGAAATCCGTCGGGTGTATACCGCGTTTTTTCAAGGGATCGAACCGCTCCTCTTGCGTCAACAGATTGGCACATAGCTCTGTTTTTCGTCAAGTTTCTTTTCTAATTCCGACACTCTCGTAATTACTTGGCAAGTGGTTGTCGCAAGCGTTTCTACTTCCCTTTTTTTTTCTTCGCAGGTATTAGCCTGCTTCGTCACTTTAGCATCAACCTCGGACACTAAAGCCTTTAACGTTTCTACCGTCTGTTGATACTCTTTTTTCACTAATTGAATTTGTTCCGTCACTTTATTCTCGATGATCGGAGCAACTGCTTCTCCTACACTTTTCTCGATTCTGCTAATTTCGGAATTCAAACGAGTATTTATGCTCGCAATTTCCGCCTGAACGCTTACCATTTCCTGTTTAAGATTACCGATTTCGGTATTAATTACAACAATATCTTCTTTCATTTTATCAACTTTTGTGTTAACAACTCCAACATTGTTGTTAACAACATTAATAGCTTTGTTCTGATTGTCTAGCTTCCGTTCAATTTTTTCAGCCTGAGCTTCTTGCTTGGCAGCCTGAGCTTTAATTTCTGCCGATTGACTGTTGATTTCATTAATCAAAACATTCAATAAATCAGTTAAATTCCTGGAAACTACCGGTTTTACTTCCGTAGCGGCTTCCTCTTTAATTGTCCCCCCGTATTCGTCATCAAGGGGTTCAGATTTGATTTTCACATCCGATTCCGAAACATTTTCTAAGGTTTGGAAAATCGGTCGCGTCTTTCATGCTAGCCGCCTGCCCCTGAACAATGGGTACAGCGGTGCGCGTTTCCCACTGTTCGACCGATTGTTCCGTATCCAAGTCTACCAAATTTTGGTAATTGTTGCCTTCACTCATTTTAATAATTTTCAATATAAATAACAAATCTCAAACCTAATTAGGATTCCTCCCACTACTTAATCTCGCTACGTAACTACCTGTTCGTAACCAATACTTTGTTATGACATTTGCACCATATAAAATTCGTCTCCAGAACAATCTCAAATCTGAAGGTTGTCCTGTCACCAGTTCGCCACGTGTAACCTCCCCCTCACTTATCGACCTTAATGACAGTGAAAAATTAAACCGCGTGTACCTAATGCAAATTTGGGAAAAGCAATCGTCACCGAAGTTAATCTGTCGGTAAAGAGGGAGGAAAGGGTTACATCTAAATGAAAGGAAAAATGCAAATGAAACTGGTGGAAATTAATTTTGAAAAGGGGTAAAGTTAATAAAGGAAGTAAATGTGCGGCCGTTACGTTAACAATTAACTACCGGTAAGATATTTGAGAGTTGGGGGAAATTACGGTCGCCAGTCCTATGGACAATTACTATAGTAACTGAAAAAGAAAGGTTATTACACATATAATTAGCACTAGAAGCGTGGCAACTGAAGGATGACACGTGTAGTGTGAAAACTGAAAGTTTGTCGGAAGTAATAAATTTCGCTACACTCTGACTTAATTTAGCAAAAGAATTAATAAAACCGGAAAATCGAAAGTTAATTTAGTGACTGAAGTTAATAGTGAGCTTTCTTTCTGAAGCACATCGAAATCCAGTAAAATACGGTTAGTCTTGGACTACTTCAACAATCATTTCAAAAGCTACTTGAATCTACGCAATTTAGAAATAAGAGATTTAACTTTGAACTTGAATTAAA
The DNA here is from genome assembly GCF_021461385.2 of Schistocerca piceifrons. Classification (NCBI taxonomy): domain Eukaryota; kingdom Metazoa; phylum Arthropoda; class Insecta; order Orthoptera; family Acrididae; genus Schistocerca; species Schistocerca piceifrons. The sequence goes on along the minus strand of NC_060149.1, from coordinate 37,327,564 downwards.
TGATTCTGAACAATTAACAATAGAAAATTTAGTACGTACCAAGCTGAGCTGGAGTCACAGGTAAGCTAAAATATGCAAACAAAACTCGCACTCTTAATTTGTGCTTGTGTAATCTAAATATTGTAGCCAGCTATGAATACCTTAACTGAACTTTGAAATTACAGCAGTGAAATCGAATGCTTTTACTTTAATGCTGGCGTTTGAATTTCAGCGACACTCGAGTTCATTCCGGAAAAGGAAGGGACCCTGTTTGGTAATGCAATTGGGACAATGAGCAACAAATGTTCATGCTACGTTGCTGTAATTATAGTTACGAAAATGGAACAGTTTGAAAAGCTGAGGTCTGCCATACAGTTCTAAAGCTTTACGTGCTTCCAGTCTTCCTTGTTGGTTGATTGAAGGTTTGAAGCCGTCGATCGAGGAGGTGGCGACAGTCGCTCATTGTCGGCCGTCGCTGTTGCAGAAGTTGGGTTGGCGCGCCTTCTTCTCGACACGGTCTCCAGCCGAAACGGGCTCTTGATGTGTGCCAGCTAACGCTTCCCGTCCGCGACACCATGTCAGAGTCTAACATAGCAAGTCGAGCGCAATTACATGCTGCCAAACCCCGAAAGCGCGGCAACTCGCGGGAGCGTCACACAACACACCTGCTCCACTGCACCACCCCAGCCAGACTCCCCTCTGCCCGCGCTCCACGCGGCAGAGTTAACACTACCAAAGATCCTAAACACTTTCGTTCTTCACACGACCTATCGATGTATTCGTTCGATAGCATAGTTTTCCCTAGGCAAGACCCAGCGTAAAAATACAAATAATATTTACAAAACAAACCAATTATACATCGACATAAATGCATATATATATATATATATATATATATATATATATATATATATATATATATATAAATAGTAAAACAATTACAATATATAAAGACACAGAAATGTCATATCTTGCGGTAACAAAACAAGGAAAATATTATAGTACAATAGATGCAAATAGGAGGATATGCATTTCCGGCGTTACACAAAGTCGCTGTCGCCCTACCTGTCTGAGCCAGCGAGGATTGTCCACGGACCAGTAATGCATGTTCCGTAGATTCACTGCCCCGTGGTTTGTGAAACCCGCTTCATCGGTAAATAGGCAGAACGGCAACGCATTCTCTGTTAATGCCCATTGACAGAATTGCACTCGATGATTAAAGTCATCACCATGTAATTACTGATGTAGCGACACATGAAACGGGAGAAAGCGGTGACGATGCAGTATGCGCATGACACTACTTTGACTCAGTCCACCGGCTCTCGCAATGTCCCGTGTACTCATGTGTGGGTTCATGGCAACAGTAGCTAACACACCAACTGCACCCGCTTCTCCTGTGACGAGCCTGTTACGGACCCGTTTGCGTGCTACGACCATACCTGTTGCATACAGTTGGCGGTAGATGTTTTGCAATGTGCGGCACGTTGGATGCTCTCTGTCCGGGTACCGTTCTGCATACACCCTGCAGGCTTCAGCTGCATTTCGTCGACACTCGCCATAGATGAGTATCATCTCCGCCTTTTCAGAGTTCGAATACACCATGGTCACAGTTCCTACAACACTACACTATCACAGAGGTCTGGTAACACGGTGTACTACAGTTGGTCTGCGTGCGGAGACGAATGCAGAATAACAATAGCAGCAAGCGCTACATGCGGACACTGCGACAGCTAGACCAAACCACAACAGTGCACTACAGCCACACTCGTAAACACGGTCGTCATCGTAAACATGTCCCTGCAGATGCTGCTCGCCGACCGTGGCCCGTGTTTGTTACAACACGCAACTGATCGTCGGAGGTTTCAAGCGTCAGCTTTAGGTAACAATATCTCCGGATGTAATTAACATTTTACAATGAAGCAAACGGCACTGATTACGTATTTGTTTATATGTTCAGATGTGCTAACAAAACTAACGTGGTTCCATTTAAAAAAAACGTAGGTTTGTGTTAAAAAACATACTTCCGTGCATTTTTGTATCGTTTGTATTAAATAATTACACTAGCCCCTCTCCTCATGTTCGGTCTGTGGAATCGGTTCGTCAGTATTTGATGTGGTTTACGAAATATATCCAGCGGTAACGTTAGGCGACTCACCCTGTATAAGGTGGAGATTTTGTCTTAACGTAACAGCTATAGACTACTGGACTCAAGCGATTAGGACGGGTAATATGGACAGACAATCAAGTGAAATCGTTCTAAGTGCTTTATATGAAAATTACTGTCACGAGTTAATTAAACAACCGACTCGTGAAGGTAATATCGCATACCCGCTGGTGACAAACATACTCAGACTCTTAGACACAGCTTAGAACAGGGGATCAGTGACGACAGTGCCGTTACAGCAACTCTGAAACCGGGAAGGTAGGAAGATCTTTGTGCTTAGCAAGAGCGACAAGAGACAAAATTCAGATTACGTGGCAGGTAAACACGAAAATTTCGTCTCCAGCACTCAAGATGTTGAGCATCAATGGACAAATTTCACGAGCATCGTTCAATACACATTAGACAGGTTTGTGCCGAGAAAAATTGTAAGGGACGGAAAAGACACACTGTTGCTCGAAAATTGTGTTAGAAAGTTGCTACGAAAGGAAAGAGAGCTCCACTTCAAAGTTAAACGTAGCCAAAGCCTCACACACAATCAAAAACTAAACGAAGCCAAAATTATCGTAAGCAGAGCCGTGTGCGAAGCACTCAACAAATTCTAAAGAAAAATTCTCTCTACCGACTTGACAGAAAGTCCCTAAGAAGTTCTGGCCATAAATTAAATCAGAAAACACATCGAAGCCATCTGTCCAGACACACTGTGACCATAGTTGCTCTGAAACAGAGGATGACACAGGAAAGGTTGAAATACTAAACGTCTTTTTCCGATACTCTTTGACAGAGGAAAATTGTATTGTACAGTAGTTCCTTCTTTAAATCGTCGCACGAACTGAAAGATAACAGATATCGAAAGAAGTGAACAAGGCATAGAAAATCAACCGAAATCGCTCAACAGATGAAAGGCTACTGGACCTGACGGGAACAACTTCACACACAAGAGTATGGAAATGACCTTGTTCGTCTTCTAGCAGCAGTGTGCAGTAAGTGTCTAGAGGAGCGAAGAATTTCTTATGATTGGAAAAAGCACAGGTCATTCTCGTCTTCAAGAAGGGTCGTCGAGCAGACCTATAAAACTGTAAGCTTATTCTTTGACGTCAATCTGTTGTAAATGCTTGGAACATGTTTCATGTTCGCCTGCTATGACATTTCTGGAGACCGAAAATCTCCTCTGTGGGAATCACCGTGAGTTCCAAAAACAACGACTGTGTGAAAGCCAGCTCGCTTTGTTAGTCCACGAGACCGAGAAATCAGTAAATACTGGCGCCCCGGTAGATGTGTTCCTTGTTTTATGTCATTCTGAACGGAGAGAAGTCTTTAATAATAAAATTAACTTCGGGAGTGTGCCAATGGAATGTTACATGGCCCATACTTTTCACACTATACAGAGTGAAGAAAATTTCGCGCGCAATCTGACTTCGTAACGAAATTCCTTACATACTAGCAAAACAAAAATGTCTATCATAAAACTTCGTCCTGCGCTTATTGCGGCCAGTAAATGGACGTTAAAGATTGGCAATCTGGTAACACTGTTATACATGTACGGTGATTATCTTTGTTAGAATACAGTAGTAGAGCTGTGCAGTTGGTGCAGGAGATCGAGGGTTCGATTCTTGGCCGAGGCTTATTGTTCTTATTTGCTGAAAGTAGTCTGCGTGCTACAGTATCTGGCTCGTCAAAGAGCGATTACGGTGGGATTCTATGAAACATTTGCACTTACGTATTACAAACACAGAAATACGAGGCCTCTCCAGAAAGGAAGTTCCGATTGATCGTGAAATTGAAACCACAGTGAACATCAGAAATGTTTTATTTGTAACAGTTAGCTACACCTTCCAGCTACTTCTCTGCGTAGTCGCCGTTCTGACTTAGATATTTGTCGTAGTGTTGTACCAATTTTTCAATACCCTCATCATAGAAGGAAGCCGCCAGTGCTTTCCGCCAATTCTCCATGCTGCTGTATTGTGGGTAATCAAACACCTCCAATTGAAAACGGTGCATGAGCATCTTCATTGCCCCTGCAGAATGCGGCTGAGAATTGTCTTGAATAAGAAACAGCACGACAGTTATGTAATGTTGCCTGCATAGCTTCAGGCGAAATTTCTCACCAGGCCCTCGTACTTGGCGGGAGACACTATTTTCTAGACATCTTTTACGCGCTCACTGTGAGCTCACAAAAGAGAAGAGCGACGTGATGCTATTTGGGGTCATACTAGACACACTGCCCAACACACCTGTGCAAAGCTTATCGGATTTTCACAGTCGTTTCCATTTCGCGACCGATCTAAACTTACTTTCTGGACGCCCCTCGTAGAAGCATATCGTGAACGAGAATAGTTTCACACTATTGCATCGAATAGGTTCCAAACTTTTTTTGTGAGTATCCTCCTCAATGGTCCCACCAATTAATACCAACTATTATTTTTGTCACGTTCAGATCGAATACATTTCGCCGGCCGGAGTGGCCGAGCGGTTCTAGGTGCTACAGTCTGGAACCGCGCGACCGCTACGGTCGCAGGTTCAAATCCTGCCTCGGGCACGGATGTGTGTGATGTCCTTAGGTTAGTTAGGTTTACGTAGTTCTATGTTATAGGGGACTGATGACCTCAGAAGTTAAGTCCCATAGTGCTCAAAGCCATTTGAACCATCTGATTACATTTCTTTGGAGCCTTACGTCACCGGTAAGGATATTAACATGTTTTGCAAATAATTTCGATGGTACCATTTGGAAGGGTACATAGAGAACAAGTTTGGAATCTATATGATGTTATGGTGCGAAGCAGTTGGAGTCCACGACGTGCAAAATGCTTCTTTAAAAGCTGATCTGTTAAAACTATTGTACTTCCATTTCTGTGTTCGTAGTACATAACTGCAAACGTTTTGAACAAGACCCCCTTGTAATCGCTGTATGACGATTAAGACACCAAGTACCGAACTACGCAGACTACTTTCAGCAAATAAAAACAAACAAGCCTCGACCAAGAATCGAACCCCCGACCTCCTGCTAAACCAAAACGCTATCCATTCCACAAACTGCACAGCTCTGCTACGATGTTCCAACAAAGGTAGTTACCGTACACATGATACAGTGCTGTCAGATTGCCAATCTCTAACGTCGATTTACTGCCCTAAATACGCTATGTGATCAAAGGTTTCCGGACACCTGTCTGAAAATGACTTACAAGTTCGTGGCGCCCTCCACCGGTAATGCTGGAATTCAGCATGCTGTTGGCCCACCCTTAGCCTTGATGACAGCTTCCACTCTCGCAGGCATACGTTCAATCAGGTGCTGGAAGGTTTCTTGGGGAATGGCAGCCCATTCTTAACGGAGTGCTGCACTGAGAAGAGGTATCGATGTCGGTCGGTGAGGCCTGGCACGAAGTCGGCGTTGCAAAACATCCCAAAGATGTTCTATAGGATTCAGGTCAGGACTCTGTGCAGGCCAGTCCATTACAGGGATGTTAATGCCGTGTAACCACTCCGTCACAGGCCGTGCATTATGAACTGGTGCTCGATGGTGTTGAAAGATGCAATCGCCATCTCCGAATTGCTAACAGTGGGAAGCAAGAAGGTGCTTAAAACATCACTGTAGGCCTGCTCTGTGATAGTGCCACGCAAAACAACAAGGGGTGCAAGCCACCTACATGAAAAACACCACCACACTATAACACCACCGTCTCCGAATTTTACTGTTGGCACTACACACACTGGCAGACGACGTTCACCGGGCATTCGCCATACCCACACCCTGCCGCCGGATCGCCACATTGTGTAAAGTGATTCGTCACTCCACACAATGTTTTTCCACTGTTCAATCGTCCAATGTTTACGTCCTTACACTAAGCGAGGGGTCGTTTGACATTTACCGGCGTGATGTGTGGCTTATGAGTAGCCGCTCGACCATGAAACCCAAGTTTTCTCACCTCCCGCCTAACTTTCATAGTACTTGCAGTGGATCCTGAAGCAGTTTGGAATTCCTGTGTGATGGCCTATCTCTGCCTATTACACGTTACGACCCTCTTCAAATGTCGGCAGTCTCTGTCAGTCAACAGACGATGTCGGTCTGTACGCTTTTGTGCTGTAAGTGTCCCTTCACGTTTCCACTTCACTGCCACATCGGAAACAGTGGACCTAGGGACGTTTAGGAGTGCGGAAATCTCACGTACAGATGTATGACACAAGTGACACCCAATCACCTGACTACGTTCGAAGTCCGTGAGTTCCGCGGGACGCCCCATTCTGCTCTTTCACGATGTCTAATGACTGCTGAGGTCACTGATATGGAGTACCTGGCAGTAGGGGGCAGCACACTGCACCTAATATGAAAAACGTATGTTTTGGGGGTGTCCGGATACTTTTGATCACATAGTGTATGCGCAGGATGAAATTTTGTGAGGGACATTTTTGTACTGTCTGTATGTGAGGAACCGCACAGCGAAGTCGGATTGCGTGAATTTTCCTTCTCCCTGTATTTAAGTGACCTAGCAGATAACGTCGTAAGTTCCACTAGGTTTTTCTTGGTTGTTGCTGTTGTTTATAGAGAAGTCGTAACGCTAGAAAACCGAAACGAAATGCTGGATGACCTGCAGAGGATCGAAGCTATCTACAGGGAGTGGCAATTCACCCTCGACATAAGCAAATGTAACGTTTTGCGACTATATAGACAGCAGACCATTTATTGTATGATTACACGATTGCAGAACACTCACTGGAAGCGGTTACTTCTACATCTACATTTATACTCCGCAAGCCACCCAACGGTGTGTGGCGGAGGGCACTTTACGTTCCACTGTCATTACCTCCCTTTTCTGTTCCAGTCGCGTATGGTTCGCGGGAAGTAAGACTGCCGGAAAGCCTCTGTGTGCACTCGAATCTCTCTAATTTTACATTCGTGATCTCCTCGCGAGGTATAAGTAGGGGGGAAGCAATATATTCAATACCTCATCCAGAAACGCACCCCCTCGAAACCTGGACAGCAAGCTACACCGCGATGCAGAGCGCCTCTCTTGCAGAGTCTGCCACTTGAGTTTGCTAAACATCTCCGTAACGCTATCACGCTTACCAGATAACCCTGTGACGAAACGTGCCGCTCTTCTTTGGATCTTCTCTATCTCCTCTGTCAACCCGACCTGGTACGGATCCCACACTGATGAGCAATACTCAAGTATAGGTCGAACGAGTGTTTTGTAAGCCACCTCCTTTGTTGATGGACTACATTTTCTAAGGACTTTCCCAATGAATCTGAACCTGGCGCCCGCCTTACCAACAATTAATTTTATATGATCATTCCACTTCAAATCGTTCCGTACGCGTACTCCCAGATATTTTACAGAAGTAACTGCTACCAGTGTTTGTTCCGATATCATATAATCATACAATAAAGGATCCTTCTTTATATGTATTCGCAATACATTACATTTGTCTATGTTAAGGGTCAGTTGCCACTTCCTGCACCAAGAGCCTATCCGCTGCCGATCTTCCTGCATTTCGCTGCAATTTTCTAATGCTGCATCTTCTCTGTATACTACAGTATCATCAGCGAAAAGCCGCATGGAACTTCCGACGCTGTCTTCCGTAACGTATCGATGAGTATGCGTACGGAGCGATTAGAAGTGGAACGAGAGCATAAAGTTAATCGCGGGTGAGGCAGATTCATTGGAAGAGTCCTCAGGAGTCCATCAACAATGGAAGTAGCTTACAAAACACTCTTTCTACGAATACTTGAATATCCACACTATATAGGATTAATAGAGGAAATAGAGAGGATCCACAGAACAGCAGCTGGTTTCATCACATGTCTATTCAGTACACACGAAAGTGACACGGAGATTTTCAGTCATCTGCAGCGGCTGTGGTTACAAGAGATCCGTTCTACATAACGGTATGGTCTACCGTTAAAAATTACGAGAGTGTACGTTGCTAGAAAAGTCAACCAGTATACTGCTTCCTCCTGCGTATATATGGCGAAAACACCATTAATATAAATTAGAAGGATTCGAAATGTATGTACATGTCGTGCATACATTTATATGAAATAGAGAATGGGGAAATAAATGGAAGGGATGGGTGGCAATTCGTGGCTTCCATCCGCACAGGGTGTTGAGGTAGTGTAATGGCGAAAGCTGAGAATGTGTGGCGGACCGGGACTCGAACCCTGATTTTCCGCGTCTCAAGAGCGGTTACCTCAATCGCTGCGGCCATCCGGACACTCAAATTTCCAACTTATCGCACGCTGCTGCCATGTTATCACGTGTTCCGATAGAATAGACACCGCTCAAATCTACACATTTCCGTAACAACACCGCTCCATGACGTTTCTTTCAGTGCGGTCGCACTAATATCGTCCGAACTTTTACTGGAATTAATAATCTGCGATTAATGGACGAAGGACGCTGCATTGCAGCGTGCTTTAAGTTGGAAATTTGTGGCGGTCAGGGTCCGTGTCCAGATAACCGACGCGGTTAAGGCAACCGCTTTTGAGAACCGGTAAATCCGGGTCCAGCACATATTTTTGTAGTGTCGGTAGCTGGACCGACACCGTGATGTGGATTGCTGAAAAGGAATGCTAAACTAACGCTGTGGCCGATAGTGCACGAACGGCAATAAGCATACGGGCGTGAAGTCTGGAACATAAAAACTTATGAATGAATAAGAAGAAAAGTATGTAGATGCTTTTTACTTAACTTTTAATAATTCCTTGGAATACATCTCTCTTGATTACTCGTAAGCTATAGGCACTGATACAAATGGCTCCTTGCTAGTTCGTAGCCATTAACTTAGCTGATGGCTATTATGTCTCTCGGCTAATGAGAGAGAAAGGCTTCGTACAACTGGGCGATAGCTAGGTTCGCGTACAACTGGGCGGTAGCTTGGTTCTCGTACAACTGGGGGTAGCTAGGTTCTCGTACAACTGGGCGGTAGCTAGGTTCTCGTACAACTGGGCGGTAGCTAGGTTCTCGTACAACTGGGGTCGAGTCCTCTCTCGTATCACGAGACCTGCCTTGGTGGTGGCGCTAGGTCTGCGATTAGACAGTGGCGACACGCGGGTCCAACATGTACTAAATGGACCGCGGCCGATTTAAGCTACCACCTAGCAAGTGTGGTGTCTGGCGGTGACACCACATTCCTCCCCCGCAAATCGGCGAACGGTCGTGTAATAAGGCTTCCGCCCGCCGTGGGGAGGACCACATGTTGACGTATGCGATGAGGTGGGGAGCCTAACAACAGGCGAGGCTGTGCCACCCGCACCCGGCCATCCGGTCCGAGGGGAGCTAGGAAACGCCTGCAAAACTAGTCCAGGGTGCACGTCAACATGCGGTGTATGCGCCCGTAAAGAGACAGGAGGTACGGAAGGGTCGACGTCCATGGCGTCGGGGTAACCGACGCGCGATGACGTCATGTGGTCCGGAGCGGGCGGGCGTTCCATGGCGGAGGACAGCTGGTCACGGTAAGCGATCGGCGGCGCGTGACCCTGGGAGGCGCTTGGCGGTTGCAACGAAGCGTCGAATGCGGTCGGCGGCGGCGGCGGCTGCTGCTGCTGCTGCTGCTGCGGCGGCGGCGGCGGCGCGTCGCCATGGGGCAAAATGGAAGGCATCGTCGGTAACACCTGGGGATGAGGCGAGCCAGTAGATGGGTCCCCAGGGCGCTGACCGGACGGCACCGTCGCTGAAAGCAGACGGGGAGCGGCAGAACCCGAGTGACGACAGAGGCGCAGCTGATTGAGATGCCGACGCACCTCACCAGAGGCCCCCAAAACCAAATACATCGCGCGGCCGAGGCAGCGAAGGATGCGCCCTGCGAGCCAACGCCGTGAACCTCGATAGTTGCGATAAAATACAACGTCGCCTGGAGCAAAAGCAGGAATCTGCCGCTGCGCAGGAACCTGATGCGGCGGATGCAGCAAAGACATCAAGGTGCGATGAGGACGACCGTGGAGCAACTCAGCCGGCGAGCGACCATCTCGGGGCTGAGAGCGATACGAAGACAAAAAGAGCAACAATGCGTCCTCCCGAGAATGCGACTCTTTCAATTTCAACATCTGTGACTTGAAAGTCCGGACCAATCGTTCAGCGGCACCGTTGGACTGAGGCGAAAACGGCGCGGATGTCAGATGTTGAATACCATTGGCCTGGCAGAATGACTGAAAGTCTGCGGACATGAATTGTGGGCCATTGTCGGAAACAATAGTCTGCGGAAGACCTTCAATGCAAAAGATAGCAGACAACGCTTGGATGGTGGCGGAGGACGTCGTGGAAGACATCCGGACAACAAAAGGAAAATTACTGAAGGCGTCGACCAGAACCAACCATCGAGCATTCCAGAATGGACCAGCAAAATCAAGGTGCAAGCGTTGCCAAGGGGAAGTGGCTTTTGGCCACGCAAAGACTTTCCGCGGCGGTGCGGACTGCTGTTCGGCACACGCCGGGCACGAAGAACACATAGTCGTAATCGCAGCATCGATTCCGAACCAAGTACAGTGCTGACGAGCAAGTTGTTTCGTTCGCACTATACCCCAATGTCCTTGATGAAGAAGCCGTAAAACAGAGGACTGTAACGAACGTGGGACCACGACTCTGGACTGATCATTATCAGAACGCAACAACAAAACACCACGTCGAACAAAAAATCTCTCCTTGTGAGCAAAAAATCGGCGAACCAACGGATCCTCGATCCGAGACTTTGACAAAGGCCATTGCGTAGCAACAAAACGTAAAACAGTAGCAAGGACAGGGTCAGCAGCTGTGGCTGTAGCGACACGACGAAAATCAATCGGAAACGATTCGACCACTTCATCGGTTTCCGAATCAATGAACATGCAAGCAAGTTCGGAAGAATCGAATGCTTTATCCTCAGCAACAGGCAAACGGGACAACGCATCGGCGTTTCCGTGCTTAGCAGTGGACCGATACAAGATATCGTAGCGGTACTGCGAGAGGAAAATAGACCAGCGAATGAATTTCTGCGCTGTACGTGGAGGTACAGGCTTGGTCGGATGAAAAAGCGATGTCAAAGGTTTGTGGTCTGTGATGATGGTAAAGTGACGACCATACAAGAAATCATGGAACTTAGTAACACCAAACACGAGAGCCAAAGCTTCTTTCTCTATCTGTGAATAATTTCTTTGCGCAGACGAGAGCAATTTGGACGCAAAGGCAATAGGGCGATCATGTGAGCCAACTTTGTGCGCAAGCACAGCACCGATCCCGAAATCCGATGCATCTACCATCAACAAAAGGGGTTTCTGGGGATCGAATGGCGTAAGGCAAGTATTAGAAAGCAACGCCGATTTCAACTGGCGAAAGGCGCGTTCACATTCCGGCGTCCAGACGAACGGAACACCTTACGGCGTAAGCGATGAAGCGGAGCTGAAATGGAAGAGGCATTGCGCACATATTTATGGTAATAATTAATTTTACCCAACACACTCTGTAGCTGTTTCAGATTTTTAGGGGAAGGCAAATCTTGTATGGCACGGAGGTGCTCTGGACTCGGATGTATGCCTTGGGCATTAATGACATGTCCCAGGTATGGTAAGTCACGAGCAAAAAACACACATGTGTCCTTCCTCAAGCGCAGACCATTTTGCCGCAAGACCTGAAATAATGTCCGTAAATTCGCAAGATGATCTTCTTCTGTCTGTCCGGAGATCACTATATCGTCCAGATAGTTTGCTGCAGTAGGGACCGACGCACAAATAGTTTGTAAATATTGCTGAAACAAGGCAGGGGCGGATGCACACCCGAAAGGCAGTCTTTTGAAGCGGTACAATCCAAGATGCGTGTTAACCACCAATACGCGCTGGGATTCGTCGTCCACCGGTATTTGCAAGTACGCATCGGCTAGGTCCAACTTTGAAAAATATTTTCCCGGGCACAGTTTAGCAAAAAGATCTTCCGGGCGGGGCAAAGGAAAAGTAGCAGTCACTAGCTGTGGATTCACTGTGGCCTTGAAGTCCACGCAAAGTCTCAATTTTCCGGAAGGTTTTGGCAAAATGACTAAGGGTGAGGCCCAGAGAGAAGCTTGCACACGTTCAATTACACCCTGTGATTCGAGATCGTGTAACGTTCTTGCGACCTCATCACGCAATGCGTGGGGAACATTGCGCGCCCTGAAAAATTTCGGTTGCGCGTTTACCTTCAGTTCTAAATGTGCTTCATAGTTTTTAGCGCAACCTAAGCCCGGTGCAAAAATGTCTGCAAATTCGTCACACAGCCGGGAAACACTGTCTGAAGGCACAGTCTGATTCACAGATAGGACCTGATTTACAATAGACATGTTAAACAACTTAAATAAATCTAGACCAAATAAGTTCACTGCAGAAGAAGAACGAAGAACGTAAAATGACACAAGTTTTGTTTGTCCCTGGTATGTCGCAAGAAGGCTGCACCGTCCTAACACAGGAATTTTCTGTCCGGAATATGTAGTTAGCTTAACATTTGCGGCACGCAACGGAGGTTTGCCCAGTTGTTTGTACGTGTCGTGATTGAGCAATGAAACTGCAGCTCCGGTATCGAGCTGGAATGGTATCACTTGGCCGTCAAAATCTAAGTCCACAAAAAGTTTATTGTCCTGCTGACGACAAGAGCGACTGTTGTGTGCAATTGGAACAGACACTGGTACAGAATCACTTGCTAATTGACGTGATTTCCGGCGACGTCGACGCACAGTTTTTGTGGGACGATCACAGTTACTGTTAGAGAAAGTGTCACTGGACGAAGCGGAATTAACGACATGAATGTCCATAGGCGAAGGTCCACGAGCCTGAGTGCCCCTGGTTCGATCCCGGCGCGAAGCAAAGGGCCTGGAATGATTGTGATTGTCCGATCTGAGCTTTTTCTGGCAAACACTTTGAACATGTCCTTTCTTATTGCAGAAAAAGCAAATAGCTTGGCGTGACGGGCAATGTTCACGCGAATGTCTAGTAGCACACCGCGGGCATGATTTCACTACATTTGTGGGCTGGCGCGGCACACCTGGCTTAGCACGCGGCGGTCGCTGTGCGTCCGTGCGCGAGGCCCGGTTACCGGGCCGCGCAGCGCGTCCAGCGGGCCGGTTAATGTAACACACGGCTGGCGAAGTTTCAAAAGATTCCTGAGCACAGTCCAGTGTGTCCTGTCTATCCAATATGTCTATCACTTGTTGAAGGGAGGGATTAACTAGTTTCAAAATTTGCTCCCGTATGCGAACATCAGAAACGTTCTGTGCAATTGCATCACGCACCATTGTATCTGAATAAGAAAGACCACAGTCACATTCAAAGGCACAGTCCCTAGTAAGTCCTTGCAATGTTGCTACCCACTCCCTATTAGTTTGACCGGCCGTACGTTTTGTACGAAAAAACGTATACCGTTTTGCAACCACATTAACTGTTTCTTTGAAATAGGCATCTAAGGCAGACAAAATTTCCTCGTATGACAAAGTTGCTACTTCGCGGCGGGGAAACAATTTCACTATCACACGGTATGTGGACACACCGACACAAGAAAGCAAAAACGGCTGCCGCTCATTACCTTGAATTCAGTAGGCAGCCATGTGAAAGGCGAACTGACGAGACCACTCTTGCCAGGTCTCATGGTTCGGGTCGTAGTGCCTAAAAGGCGGTGCAACGGCAGGTTGTGGCTGCGGTAGCGGTGAAGCGGCTGCGGCCGCATCGGTGTGCAGCGCACGTTGACCCTGGACGAGCTGTCCAAGGGCATCCAGTAACGCCTGCGTCTGCTGAGTCTGCAAGCGATAAAATTCGGACAGTACATCTGGAGAATATGGCGAAGCCATGACACAAATAAATGTAAGCAATCAGAAATAAATGTAAGCAATCAGAAAAAGGTCCTTTTCCCTCGTCGCCAATAATTGTAGTGTCGGTAGCTGGACCGACACCGTGATGTGGATTGCTGAAAAGGAATGCTAAACTAACGCTGTGGCCGATAGTGCACGAACGGCAATAAGCATACGGGCGTGAAGTCTGGAACATAAAAACTTATGAATGAATAAGAAGAAAAGTATGTAGATGCTTTTTACTTAACTTTTAATAATTCCTTGGAATACATCTCTCTTGATTACTCGTAAGCTATAGGCACTGATACAAATGGCTCCTTGCTAGTTCGTAGCCATTAACTTAGCTGATGGCTATTATGTCTCTCGGCTAATGAGAGAGAAAGGCTTCGTACAACTGGGCGATAGCTAGGTTCGCGTACAACTGGGCGGTAGCTTGGTTCTCGTACAACTGGGGGTAGCTAGGTTCTCGTACAACTGGGCGGTAGCTAGGTTCTCGTACAACTGGGCGGTAGCTAGGTTCTCGTACAACTGGGGTCGAGTCCTCTCTCGTATCACGAGACCTGCCTTGGTGGTGGCGCTAGGTCTGCGATTAGACAGTGGCGACACGCGGGTCCAACATGTACTAAATGGACCGCGGCCGATTTAAGCTACCACCTAGCAAGTGTGGTGTCTGGCGGTGACACCACATTCCTCCCCCGCAAATCGGCGAACGGTCGTGTAATAAGGCTTCCGCCCGCCGTGGGGAGGACCACATGTTGACGTATGCGATGAGGTGGGGAGCCTAACAACAGGCGAGGCTGTGCCACCCGCACCCGGCCATCCGGTCCGAGGGGAGCTAGGAAACGCCTGCAAAACTAGTCCAGGGTGCACGTCAACATGCGGTGTATGCGCCCGTAAAGAGACAGGAGGTACGGAAGGGTCGACGTCCATGGCGTCGGGGTAACCGACGCGCGATGACGTCATGTGGTCCGGAGCGGGCGGGCGTTCCATGGCGGAGGACAGCTGGTCACGGTAAGCGATCGGCGGCGCGTGACCCTGGGAGGCGCTTGGCGGTTGCAACGAAGCGTCGAATGCGGTCGGCGGCGGCGGCGGCTGCTGCTGCTGCTGCTGCTGCGGCGGCGGCGGCGGCGCGTCGCCATGGGGCAAAATGGAAGGCATCGTCGGTAACACCTGGGGATGAGGCGAGCCAGTAGATGGGTCCCCAGGGCGCTGACCGGACGGCACCGTCGCTGAAAGCAGACGGGGAGCGGCAGAACCCGAGTGACGACAGAGGCGCAGCTGATTGAGATGCCGACGCACCTCACCAGAGGCCCCCAAAACCAAATACATCGCGCGGCCGAGGCAGCGAAGGATGCGCCCTGCGAGCCAACGCCGTGAACCTCGATAGTTGCGATAAAATACAACGTCGCCTGGAGCAAAAGCAGGAATCTGCCGCTGCGCAGGAACCTGATGCGGCGGATGCAGCAAAGACATCAAGGTGCGATGAGGACGACCGTGGAGCAACTCAGCCGGCGAGCGACCATCTCGGGGCTGAGAGCGATACGAAGACAAAAAGAGCAACAATGCGTCCTCCCGAGAATGCGACTCTTTCAATTTCAACATCTGTGACTTGAAAGTCCGGACCAATCGTTCAGCGGCACCGTTGGACTGAGGCGAAAACGGCGCGGATGTCAGATGTTGAATACCATTGGCCTGGCAGAATGACTGAAAGTCTGCGGACATGAATTGTGGGCCATTGTCGGAAACAATAGTCTGCGGAAGACCTTCAATGCAAAAGATAGCAGACAACGCTTGGATGGTGGCGGAGGACGTCGTGGAAGACATCCGGACAACAAAAGGAAAATTACTGAAGGCGTCGACCAGAACCAACCATCGAGCATTCCAGAATGGACCAGCAAAATCAAGGTGCAAGCGTTGCCAAGGGGAAGTGGCTTTTGGCCACGCAAAGACTTTCCGCGGCGGTGCGGACTGCTGTTCGGCACACGCCGGGCACGAAGAACACATAGTCGTAATCGCAGCATCGATTCCGAACCAAGTACAGTGCTGACGAGCAAGTTGTTTCGTTCGCACTATACCCCAATGTCCTTGATGAAGAAGCCGTAAAACAGAGGACTGTAACGAACGTGGGACCACGACTCTGGACTGATCATTATCAGAACGCAACAACAAAACACCACGTCGAACAAAAAATCTCTCCTTGTGAGCAAAAAATCGGCGAACCAACGGATCCTCGATCCGAGACTTTGACAAAGGCCATTGCGTAGCAACAAAACGTAAAACAGTAGCAAGGACAGGGTCAGCAGCTGTGGCTGTAGCGACACGACGAAAATCAATCGGAAACGATTCGACCACTTCATCGGTTTCCGAATCAATGAACATGCAAGCAAGTTCGGAAGAATCGAATGCTTTATCCTCAGCAACAGGCAAACGGGACAACGCATCGGCGTTTCCGTGCTTAGCAGTGGACCGATACAAGATATCGTAGCGGTACTGCGAGAGGAAAATAGACCAGCGAATGAATTTCTGCGCTGTACGTGGAGGTACAGGCTTGGTCGGATGAAAAAGCGATGTCAAAGGTTTGTGGTCTGTGATGATGGTAAAGTGACGACCATACAAGAAATCATGGAACTTAGTAACACCAAACACGAGAGCCAAAGCTTCTTTCTCTATCTGTGAATAATTTCTTTGCGCAGACGAGAGCAATTTGGACGCAAAGGCAATAGGGCGATCATGTGAGCCAACTTTGTGCGCAAGCACAGCACCGATCCCGAAATCCGATGCATCTACCATCAACAAAAGGGGTTTCTGGGGATCGAATGGCGTAAGGCAAGTATTAGAAAGCAACGCCGATTTCAACTGGCGAAAGGCGCGTTCACATTCCGGCGTCCAGACGAACGGAACACCTTACGGCGTAAGCGATGAAGCGGAGCTGAAATGGAAGAGGCATTGCGCACATATTTATGGTAATAATTAATTTTACCCAACACACTCTGTAGCTGTTTCAGATTTTTAGGGGAAGGCAAATCTTGTATGGCACGGAGGTGCTCTGGACTCGGATGTATGCCTTGGGCATTAATGACATGTCCCAGGTATGGTAAGTCACGAGCAAAAAACACACATGTGTCCTTCCTCAAGCGCAGACCATTTTGCCGCAAGACCTGAAATAATGTCCGTAAATTCGCAAGATGATCTTCTTCTGTCTGTCCGGAGATCACTATATCGTCCAGATAGTTTGCTGCAGTAGGGACCGACGCACAAATAGTTTGTAAATATTGCTGAAACAAGGCAGGGGCGGATGCACACCCGAAAGGCAGTCTTTTGAAGCGGTACAATCCAAGATGCGTGTTAACCACCAATACGCGCTGGGATTCGTCGTCCACCGGTATTTGCAAGTACGCATCGGCTAGGTCCAACTTTGAAAAATATTTTCCCGGGCACAGTTTAGCAAAAAGATCTTCCGGGCGGGGCAAAGGAAAAGTAGCAGTCACTAGCTGTGGATTCACTGTGGCCTTGAAGTCCACGCAAAGTCTCAATTTTCCGGAAGGTTTTGGCAAAATGACTAAGGGTGAGGCCCAGAGAGAAGCTTGCACACGTTCAATTACACCCTGTGATTCGAGATCGTGTAACGTTCTTGCGACCTCATCACGCAATGCGTGGGGAACATTGCGCGCCCTGAAAAATTTCGGTTGCGCGTTTACCTTCAGTTCTAAATGTGCTTCATAGTTTTTAGCGCAACCTAAGCCCGGTGCAAAAATGTCTGCAAATTCGTCACACAGCCGGGAAACACTGTCTGAAGGCACAGTCTGATTCACAGATAGGACCTGATTTACAATAGACATGTTAAACAACTTAAATAAATCTAGACCAAATAAGTTCACTGCAGAAGAAGAACGAAGAACGTAAAATGACACAAGTTTTGTTTGTCCCTGGTATGTCGCAAGAAGGCTGCACCGTCCTAACACAGGAATTTTCTGTCCGGAATATGTAGTTAGCTTAACATTTGCGGCACGCAACGGAGGTTTGCCCAGTTGTTTGTACGTGTCGTGATTGAGCAATGAAACTGCAGCTCCGGTATCGAGCTGGAATGGTATCACTTGGCCGTCAAAATCTAAGTCCACAAAAAGTTTATTGTCCTGCTGACGACAAGAGCGACTGTTGTGTGCAATTGGAACAGACACTGGTACAGAATCACTTGCTAATTGACGTGATTTCCGGCGACGTCGACGCACAGTTTTTGTGGGACGATCACAGTTACTGTTAGAGAAAGTGTCACTGGACGAAGCGGAATTAACGACATGAATGTCCATAGGCGAAGGTCCACGAGCCTGAGTGCCCCTGGTTCGATTCCGGCGCGAAGCAAAGGGCCTGGAATGATTGTGATTGTCCGATCTGAGCTTTTTCTGGCAAACACTTTGAACATGTCCTTTCTTATTGCAGAAAAAGCAAATAGCTTGGCGTGACGGGCAATGTTCACGCGAATGTCTAGTAGCACACCGCGGGCATGATTTCACTACATTTGTGGGCTGGCGCGGCACACCTGGCTTAGCACGCGGCGGTCGCTGTGCGTCCGTGCGCGAGGCCCGGTTACCGGGCCGCGCAGCGCGTCCAGCGGGCCGGTTAATGTAACACACGGCTGGCGAAGTTTCAAAAGATTCCTGAGCACAGTCCAGTGTGTCCTGTCTATCCAATATGTCTATCACTTGTTGAAGGGAGGGATTAACTAGTTTCAAAATTTGCTCCCGTATGCGAACATCAGAAACGTTCTGTGCAATTGCATCACGCACCATTGTATCTGAATAAGAAAGACCACAGTCACATTCAAAGGCACAGTCCCTAGTAAGTCCTTGCAATGTTGCTACCCACTCCCTATTAGTTTGACCGGCCGTACGTTTTGTACGAAAAAACGTATACCGTTTTGCAACCACATTAACTGTTTCTTTGAAATAGGCATCTAAGGCAGACAAAATTTCCTCGTATGACAAAGTTGCTACTTCGCGGCGGGGAAACAATTTCACTATCACACGGTATGTGGACACACCGACACAAGAAAGCAAAAACGGCTGCCGCTCATTACCTTGAATTCTGTAGGCAGCCATGTGAAAGGCGAACTGACGAGACCACTCTTGCCAGGTCTCATGGTTCGGGTCGTAGTGCCTAAAAGGCGGTGCAACGGCAGGTTGTGGCTGCGGTAGCGGTGAAGCGGCTGCGGCCGCATCGGTGTGCAGCGCACGTTGACCCTGGACGAGCTGTCCAAGGGCATCCAGTAACGCCTGCGTCTGCTGAGTCTGCAAGCGATAAAATTCGGACAGTACATCTGGAGAATATGGCGAAGCCATGACACAAATAAATGTAAGCAATCAGAAATAAATGTAAGCAATCAGAAAAAGGTCCTTTTCCCTCGTCGCCAATAATTGTAGTGTCGGTAGCTGGACCGACACCGTGATGTGGATTGCTGAAAAGGAATGCTAAACTAACGCTGTGGCCGATAGTGCACGAACGGCAATAAGCATACGGGCGTGAAGTCTGGAACATAAAAACTTATGAATGAATAAGAAGAAAAGTATGTAGATGCTTTTTACTTAACTTTTAATAATTCCTTGGAATACATCTCTCTTGATTACTCGTAAGCTATAGGCACTGATACAAATGGCTCCTTGCTAGTTCGTAGCCATTAACTTAGCTGATGGCTATTATGTCTCTCGGCTAATGAGAGAGAAAGGCTTCGTACAACTGGGCGATAGCTAGGTTCGCGTACAACTGGGCGGTAGCTTGGTTCTCGTACAACTGGGGGTAGCTAGGTTCTCGTACAACTGGGCGGTAGCTAGGTTCTCGTACAACTGGGCGGTAGCTAGGTTCTCGTACAACTGGGGTCGAGTCCTCTCTCGTATCACGAGACCTGCCTTGGTGGTGGCGCTAGGTCTGCGATTAGACAGTGGCGACACGCGGGTCCAACATGTACTAAATGGACCGCGGCCGATTTAAGCTACCACCTAGCAAGTGTGGTGTCTGGCGGTGACACCACAATTTTCAACTTTCCCCATTGCATTACCACAATACCCTGTGTGATGGAGTCACTGATTCCTACTCATCCCTACGCTTTATTTCTCCATTCTCTATTTCACATAAAAGAAAGATTGGAGTCCACGCGGAGGCTTACCAGCAATCGTTCTTCGCGCGAACCGTGTGCGACTGGAAGAGGAATAGGGAGAAATGACAATGGTAAACAAAGTTCGCAGTGCCACACACTGTAAGGTGTCTTGCGGAGTGTAGATATCGAAGTAGATGTAATTGCTAGCAACTCTGTCCGCTGCTGTTTCCCAATCGCACTCATCGCTCCAAAACACGGAAAAAGCAAGGCCCGACATCTACCCTATAGTGACTGCATCAGTTTTGGTCAGCCTACTGCGCTCTTCTCCCAAATAAAAAGTGTCCCTGGCATGGAAACGACAAGGGAGAAAGCGGTTTAAAGGCGTAGTGGCTTCCTAGTTCCGTGATTGAATGACACTCTTCTCTTTACGATAAATTATTCTTTCCTCAGGAAGAAACCAGACATTCACAATTTGGACTGTTAGAAATAATTATTTACGGAACAATGTTATAACATAATAAATTGTTTATTACATACAAAATACTTATAACGCAACCTTATGACATCTCTTTCACAATACCAAAAACGTCAGTGTTAAGTATAATAAGTTACTAATGTTACTAACAATGAATTAAAGAAAAGTAAATGTAATGCTGTTGTTTTATAACTTCTCTCTAGGGAATATAACTTTGGCACAGAAAGGAGTGAAATACACAGCTATAAACGCTTTGATAATATGCCAGTGGAAATAACAGACATAACAGACATGTTTCCCATTGTAGATAACACTCTATCCTGTGTATACTGTGCAGATACAATTAGGTAAATCACAGGTAACAATGGCGTACAAACACCCACACTCCATCCGTGAATGGACCGGTAAGGAACCCTAATATATGCGTGTACCCGTCGCAATGTACTTCACAGTGACAGATGCAAGGTATACCCTTCCTTGTCAAGGTACCACGATTAGACTCGTTTTTATTTTCGTCTTCAGTCTATAAGGCGCAGTCAAATTAAAAGGAAACAGGAGATAAAAGGTAATAAACTGTTCACTATTTCAAAACTAATCGTCATAACTGTTAATACATTTACCCCACTGTGAGACAAGACAGTCAGTGCCCACTGTCCGGTGACTGTAACGTTTGGGTGACTTCGAAAATTAGTTGAAAGTGGGTAGTTGAAAGCAAAGCAACCCTTGTTTCTTACCTATACGAATGTGTACTAAATTCAGCTGTTAACACTACTGCTCAGCAAGTTGTTTCATCGAAGTAGCATGTAGTTTCCACTGTTATGACAGCATAAATCAGTCCTCGACATGAGTACCTTAACCACAAGGTACATCAGTAGTGCCAATAATTGTGCCATATGATTTTTTACTGTTATATAAAACTAATACAGACAGTTTACACATGAAATAACATTGTGAAACTTAATTTGGGGGTCCATTGTGTCTTGCACAATCGATTTACTGTCGACATCAAGTGTACCTTGACCTGGAAATTACAACAGTAGCACCAATAAGTGGGTCATGTGTGTTTTGTCCTGTTATAGAAGCTATCTTTAAGTATTTTCATAAATAATACAAACAACTTTTTTGGTTTCTTTAAAGTGCCCTTTAATTTTGGTCCAAAGATTGAATCTCCGTCTGCGATCAATGATCGCGTTTTCCTCTGTATGGAACCTTGTCCATCATTATTTTTGAGAGAATCAAACCAAGCATTCACCATATTCATCTAACTGATTATGAAGACTACATATTGCATTTGGCGCTTTTTGTAGTTATTCTCGCGTTTTACAAAAATGTGCAGTTTAAGTTCTATGCCACATTAAAATCTCTCCATAACGCATCTTTTTAGTATGCTTTCTTTGATTAAGCATCAGTAAATGTCATGTCAGATAAACACACTATAGGTCTTGGTATTATCAGTTTCTTGAGGAAAGTAAAGAAGATGCAGATAAAATTCTCTCAGACTTCCAGCCACGTCAAGTGACTTAAAATCCATGAGTTTTGTGTCGGACAAACTCTGCGCACTATTGAAGAGCGCTGTGTAGAAACGATAGGTGCTTTCGTCTTCGGTACGCTGAGGAATCAGCGGTAGCAGGGCTTGCTCTACAAAACTGGCATCACATTGCATTCTGCGATATACCTGTTATTACATGAAACAACTGTTTCTAGGATAGTGTAATAAAAGAAGCGATCGGGATAAAAATTTGTGACAACACCATCAATAAAGACGGTGGCCTGCAACGAAGCACGACTTGGGACTCGGCCATCGGAAGACTGACGCTGCCGCTGCGGGCGTGCAACGAAAAATAGCCTTACATGTCTCTGGAGAAAGTACCAGTGACGTCACAGAAAGCAGCGCCGTTACATGAGGATGGTAGTCGCAACGAAAGATAGCCATCACTTTAAAATGGCCGAGGCCTATTCGGTTGAAAGTTCGTGGATATTAGACCACTTAACGCACTGAAAGCTCGAGAGAATTTTACCAGCACATATCACAGTCAAACCATGCATTCAAAAAGCAGATACACTCTGTTAAAGAGCTTTGGCACAATAGTTTCGATCAGTAAATAATGCTGCTTTCCTAAAAGTTTTTTTAACGTCAGTGTAGTAGTGGGGTAAGGGGGCTACATCCCCACTCTATGTTATTGCAGCATTTCTTCCTGATGGCGGATTCTACCCTCTCCCCCCCCCCCCCCTGCCCCTAGTGCAGATATGGCAACATTGCACTGATGATGTCAACAGAAGATGTCATGGGTTTTCCCCTTCACCCTCCCTTCCTCCCACTTCCCTCTCCCCCACATCCCCTCCCCCATTTCCTCTAATATCCCCTCCCCCCCATCCCCCACCTGGAAAAATGGTGATAAACGCTTGGTCTGTGCTGAGCTGTTGGACTGAAAGAATCTCACAAGAGAAATTAAAATCAGTATCAGTTATATTGCTGAGGATATAATAATGTATTGATTATTTATGTAATTCAGTCTGCAGGGGCTGCATCTCTTTATTTGGCGGGAAAAGCTCACCATTCCCTGCTCTTTCTTTATTTTTGAAAAGTGCAAGTTTTGTAAAATACTTCAAAAAAATTATTGACCCGATAAAAAGTAACTAAATACGCAAATAAACCACTTTTTCCCATCGTGCACACAATACCACCACGAAAATAGCGTCAAAATCAACATAACACTCCGTGATGACTGGGTGTTGTGTGATGTCCTTAGGTTAGTTAGGTTTAAGTAGTTCTAAGTTCTAGGGGACTGATGACCATAGATGTTAAGTCCCATAGTGCTCAGAGCCATTTGAACCATTTTTTGAACATAACACTCACTTCACGTATTACACTGCCACAGAATGTCAAAACATATCCGGCAAAACAGAAGTCTTTTTGACAATAAATCATACATATCGCCAAAACACAGTAGTTAAAAACATCGTGACAGATATATAAAACACTCACCACCTGTAAATATGCTGCTATTTTGTGATTTATTTTTTATACATTGTTAGTACACATTGTGGTGAATAAAGAATTATCATTAGAATGCATTCTTATCGTGATTTTTCCTACATCAGTCACACTTAGGCCTGCTGTTAATACGATAGCTATGATTATATAGTGTTCTTAACACCTCCTGACCTGTACTGAAGAATCGTGATTTGTTTGTCTCAAAGCATTGATTTGACATACAACACCACCGTTCTGTCAGTGCATGCAGTCTTTCATGGGGTTAAAGAGCATCATTTCGCCCCCCACCACAGCAGAGTTCTATTGTTAGGATCTATGTTACTGAGTTCCACATGATTCACTAAGCTAATATCGACTACATTCTGCATTGGAGGGTATTGCTGGGTGAAAAAGAAAATGTGAGTGCTGCCTAGAGCCATGCGTCATATAGTACAAAGCATTACACAGCTAATGTGATCAAAATTGGTGATTGAAGGTGCCTTGTTTCTTAACTATGCACTGTATCTTGGATAGGAGGAGGATTTTATATGTTATATGTCAGTCCTTTAATAGGCTGGCTCTGAGGACTATGGGACTTAACTTCTGAGGTCATCAGTCCCCAGGCCTCGAATAGGGAGAAGTCTATGCACTTTAGAGACATTTTATCAAATTACATAGTTATGAGCATATTGTATATTAGAAAAAATTGGCTCTGATGTAGTGGGAATATGAAAAAAAATCCATCTAAAGTAGAACTGGTTGACTTTGAAATGAACCATCAGCCCTGTACTATTACAATGGCATTCTATAGACGACTATTTATTTATGGATTCGGATAATCAGAATGGATATGTGCGACTGCATAACGTTTGGGAGAAACATTTACACCTTCCTCTGCTCAAAAGAACCTGGTTTTTAAACTCTGATTTATAACTATGGAAATGGACTGTTTGTGTTTGATCCTGTCTAAATACTAGTGATACAGAAGTATGTTTCAGCAATCAGTATGAGATGTATATGGTGTATAAGGCTGTAGTTATAATTGAACATTTGTTAATTATGAAAGGGAGTAATCTACACAGCATCACTGTACTTTAATAGTCCTGACAGTCGTTTAGGAACTATGTTACATGCTTCTGATTCAAATGTAGTTTAGAATTACTGTTTTTTTTTTCTTCGTAGACAAATTACATTTCGAAATTAGAAAAAGAGTCTATATGCATGCATATGAAACGAATAACTGTAGTTTTAGTGGAACATCTGTTAATGGTGGGAGCGAGCACCACACACAAGCATCGGTGTATTTAATAACACTGACTTACATTTGGAGACTGAGACAGTATTTCGCAATAATTGTTTTTGTATGTTTTCAATTCTACATTTATTGCATCCAAAACATTTGGGAATAGGTATACCACCATGCATTGAGCTTTCGTTGATCTTAGAATAACTGACTGACCGAAATCACAAACAGTAAAAAAAAATGTTCCAATGTATGCGAATTCCTAAGGGACCTAACTGCTAAGGTCTTCGGTCCCTAGACTTACACACTACTTAAACTAACATACGCTAAGAACAACACACACACCAATGCCCGAGGGAGGACTCGAACGAACCTCAGGCGGCAGTGGCCGCACAATCAGTGACATGACGCCTCTAACTGCGCGCCTACAAACAGCACTTCTCCATCTCAATGTTCCCGCTATATTAAGCAAGAAAGTACCACGGATCTACTGTCATTTCGCTGCAGCACATACCTCTTCCTGCAGACCACACATGTGCATGACACTTTGATACTTTAGGAACATTCTCTGCAATTACTCTCGAGCTGTTAATTGTAACGTAGCAACACCAAGCACGATGAGTAATAATGCACTAACACTGTTGCTGTCGAAGACGGGAATGCTGAGACAGATTGCGTCGTACTTAACCGTCAGCTGCCCCTCGATATTTATATCATATTGCCACACAGCTTCTCCCATTCTATTTGAACGAGCCTCACTTTCGTACCTCAGCACACATTCTCAAATGCGCTATAACTTTGAGGTCACTGTCAGCTACCATCCCGACATTAACATCCATAGACCCGCGTGTGATTAAATGATATGTATGAGTGAACAGTAAAATCATTTCGACAGCTCAACACCGCATAGTCAGTGTCCACCAATCACATGAGTCCACATCAGTTCGTGTTACGCAGCTAACCTGCAAAGCAAAAGCATCATATAGATGCTGCTGGGATCGTATAGTTTGGCAAACTCCATTCGATTGTGCAACGAAAAAAAATCTCTGGGAGAGACGACCTGTTTCTCCCGGAAGCATAAGGATGGATAGAGGCATGTATGGAAGTATATAGATAATTATTTTTTACTCTATCAGGGCGTGAGATTGAGATGGAAGGGTAATTGATAATACTGGTGGGATTTGTCCCCTACTATGCACTGTACAGAGGCTTGTGGCTTATTTGTTCTATATGTAGGATGTTTGCAGGTGATAGGGTTACCTGCACGCAGGAGGGAAGACCTATGGTGGGGCTGGTAGTTGAGCAGAACGTAACTAAATCTGTTGCACACTAACAGAACTAGAAATCCTGTACTCTGTCATCGGAAGCGTTAACCACAGTAAAGGTGGGATTCCTATGCAGCGTCTGACGCATGCGGCCGCCGTTGTGCGTCTGCCGCACTGTAGTGCTACAGATGTTGTTAAACGGGACTGTGTCCCATGTATGGCCACGTGCGGCTGCGGCCCAGCCGGTCTGAGAGCAGTCTAGACGCAGCCGCAAAGGAGAACACGACAGCATGTGCGAGGAAAAAGTACTGATCACGGTGATGGAAGATGAGAAACTGATGGAAATGGTTTCTAAATTTCCTTGTATCTACGATGTATCCTTACCTGTATACAAAGACCAAACTGTGAAGGATAATGCTTGGAGAGAGAGAGAGAGGAATACGTGGAAAGAACAAGTAAGAAAAGTACTATATACTTTCTGTTTCTTCATAATGTTTATTACTTAGATGTCAGGCAAATAATGCATATTTTAATAAACAAGAATAAGTAGCATCGTCCCACGTAATATTCAGTTACTATTGTAATAATAATTAAGTGTACACAAAGTGAATACCAAAACCGGATGTATGTCATAAAATTTCAATTTATTGTAACGTGCATACAAATTTTTAAAGATAATTCAGTAACGCTAGGGGCTGGCCGAAGTGGCCGAGCGTTTCTAGGCGCTTCAGTCTGAAACAGCGCGACCGCTACGGTCGCAGGTTCGAATCCTGCTTCGGGCATGGATGTGTGTGATGTCCTTGGGTTAGTCAGGTTTAAGTAGTTCTACGTTCTAGGGGACTGATGACCTCAGATATTAAGTCCCATAGTGCTCAGAGCCATTTGAACCATTCTTTGAAGTAACGCTAGGGAGTTCAAAGTCTACTTAGTTCTGCTAACGTGATCACTTTGCCACGGTGTCATCCCTGCACCTGCACCGCTGTTGAAGTATTCTGTAAATGAATCTTGCACAGAAAATCCATCAGCATGTGCATAACCGCCATTCCTTGCTAATGCTCCAAGATTTTCAGTAGGTAGTAGTTCACTTCTGTTTAATTCAAAATAAGGCTCGTTATTTTTCTCTAAGAATGCATCTGTAAGTAAATTGTGTAAACAGCAGGCAACAATAATCAAATTATCAGTGGTTTCTGGTCAGGTTCGAATCCTGCCTCGGGCATGGATGTGTGTGATATCCTTAGGTTAGTTAGGTTTAATTAGTTCTAAGTTCTAGGCGACTGATAACCTGAGAAGTTAAGTCTCATAGTGCTCAGATCCATTTGAACCATATTTTTTTGTTGATAAAATATGCGAAATACTCGACTTAACAGAGCGAAGGCATTTTCAGAAACTCTACGAGCTCGTGAAAGACGGTAGTTAAAAATAGCTTTTTTTTTGTCAGTACTAGCAACTCGAGGAGAGAAAGGTTTCATCATGTTTGGATGTAATCGAAATGCCTCGTCGCCTACAAAAACATATGGCACTACTATGTCCGAATCCGGCAGCTTAGTTGGCGGAGGAAGCATCTTACCACTTCAAAACATTTTCACGGTATTACTTTTATCAAAAATTCCACTGTCACCTTCTTTTTCATATGACCCGACATCAGATGTGTTTCAGGATTTCCCTCACATAGCTGAAGCTGGATTTCTTCATCTTCAACGTCTCCTAACATTACATAAAACAACAAATCGCGCTCACTCATCCTTTCGGCACAGACCAGCAAACCAACCAAACACAGTGTGGCCGCCGCTCTTCAAACAAGCGCCAGCTATGCATCAGCCGCACTACGTCAGACGCACAAAGGCTGCCGCATGCGTCAAACGCGGCATAGGAATTCCACCTTAAAATGCCTAGCAGTAAGCATCTGGAGCGAGACGAGGAATAATGCATATGTCAGGGTCAGATTCATTTGCTGGGCCGGCCGGAGCGGCAGTGCGGTTCCAGGCGCTACAGTGTGGAGCCGAGCGACCGCTACGGTCGCAGGTTCGAATCCTGCCTCGGGCATGGATGTGTGTGATGTTCTTAGGTTAGTTAGGTTTAATTAGTTCTAAGTTCTAGGCGACTGATGACCTCAGAAGTTAAGTCGCATAGTGCTCAGAGCCATTTGAACCATTTCATTTGCTGGAATCTTAAGGGAAGCAACCCAAACACACAGGTCGGTGAGCTAAAGCAGAAGAATATGTCAGGCTCAAATTGATTTGCATGGATTTTTACGGGGATGTAATCCGTCCACTAAGAAGACATAGAGTAAGAGGCGAGTGGCCACATTCCTCGTCAACTGAAAGACTGCGGCACTGCAATTGTTCAAATGGCTCTGAGCACTATGGGACTCAACATCGGGGGTCATTAGTCCCCTAGAAATTTGAACTACTTAAACCTAACTAACCTAAGGATATCACACACATCCTGCCCGAGGCAAGATTCGAACTTGCGACCGTAGCGGTCGCGTGGTTCCAGACTGAAGCGCCTAGAGCCGCTCGGCCACAACGGCCGGGGTTGCTGTAGGAAACATCGACAATGATTTGGTTTGGCGTATATTTGTTGGTTAACCGGCTCTCGTTGTACGAGAATAGAAAGCACTGATGCTCAAATCGTAACAGGCACTGAAAGCTGACTAAAGCCGGAAATAAGTTCAGCTGAAAAATCTGAGTAGAACCTAACGGTTTTCAGAAACGATAAGCTAAATACAGTTGGTGGTGGCGTATTTGTTGTTGTTAGAAGCAGTTTATCTTGTAGGGAAATTGAATTAGATAGTTCTTGCAAGTTACGAAGTATAGGCAGAGGTCATTCTTGGCAACCGGAATAAAATAATAATTGGATCCTTTTACCGAACTCCCAACTCAGATGATACAATTGCTGAAAACTTCAAAGAAAATTTGGGTGTAATTTCAAATACATACCCGACTCACATCGTTATATTTGGTGAAGACTTTAATTTACTCACGATATGTTGGGGAAAATACATGTTCAAATCCGGAGGTACGCATAAAACATGATACGAAGTTGTACTAAAAGCATCCTCTGAAAATTATTTCGAGCAGTTAGTTCATGAGCCCACGCAAATAGTAAACGTTTGTCAAAACACACTTTTGATCTCTTGGCAACAAATAATCCAGAGCTAACAACGAGCATCAGAACGGATACAGGGTTTCATGAACTCAGGGTTGTCGTAGCGAAACTGAATATTGAAACCTTGAAATCCTCCAAAAATAGCGGAAAATATACCTATTCAAAAAAGCAGATAAATATTTACTTGACACCTTCCTGAGAGACAATCTCCACTCATTCCAAATTAACACTGTAAGTGTAGACCAGATATGGCTTGAATTAAAAGAAATAGTATCGACAGCAAATGAGGGATTTATACCAAATCAGTTAACTCAAGACGGAGCTGATCCCCCATGGCACACAAAACAGGCCAGAACACTGTTGCAGAAACAACCAAAAAAAAAGCATGCCAAATTTAAACGAAATCAAAATCTCCAAAATTGACGATCTTTTACAGAAGCTCGAAATTTAGACGGACTTCAATACGTGATGCTCATAATAGTTTCCACAACGAAGCTTTGCCTCGAAACCTGGGAGAAAATTTGAAGAGATTCTGATCGTATGTGGAGTATGGTAGCGACAAGACATAATAAATGCCATCTCTGCACGATAGCAATGGAAATACTCTCGACAACAGTGCTGCCAAAGCAGAGTTACTAAACACAGCCTTCCGAAATTTATTTACCAAAGAAGGCGAAGTAAATGTTCCAGAATTCGAATCAAAAACAGATGCCAACATGAGTAACTAAGAAGCAGATATCCTCGGAGTAGTTCAAAAATGGTTCAAATGGCTCTGACCACTATGGGACTTAACTTCTAAGGTCATCAGTCCCCTAGAACTTAGAACTACTTAAACCTAACTAACCTAAGGACATCACACACATCCATGCCCGAGGCAGGATTCGAACCTGCGAATGTAGCGGTCGCGCGGTTCCAGACTGAAGCGCCTAGAACCGCTCGGCAACAACGGCCGGCCCTCGGAGTAGTGAAGCAACTTATATCACTCAATAAAATCAAGGCTTCTGGTCCAGACAATATATTAATTAGGTTCCTTTCATAGTATGCGGATGCAATAGTTCCATACTTAACAATCATGTACAACAATTCGCTAGACGAAAGATCGGTACCCAAAGACTGGAAAGTTGCACAACTCACACCAATATTCCACAAAATTACGGGCCCATACCATTAACGCCAATATGCAGCAGGATTTTAGAGCGTATATACGTTATGAATTACCTCTAAGGGAACGATCTGTTGACACACAGTCAACACGGATTTAGAAAACAACGTTCTTGTGGAACACAACTAGCTCTTTACACACTTGAAGTGTTGAGTGCTATTGACAAGGGATTTCAAATCGATTTCGTATTTCTAGATTTACAGAAGGCTTTTGACACTGCACCACACAAGCGGCTTGTAGTGGAATTGCGTGCTTATGGAATATCGTGTCAGTTGTGTCTGAATTCGTGATTTCCTGTCAGAGAAGTTACAGTTCGTAGTAACTGACGGAAAGTTATCGAGTAAAATAGAAGTGATTTCTGAGTTCCCCAACCTAGTGTTATAGACCCTCTGCTATTCCTTATCTATACAAACGATTTAGGAGACAATCTGAGTAGCCACCCTAGGTTATTTGCAGATGATGCTGTCGTTTATCGTCTAGTAAAGTCATCAGAACATCAAAACAAATTGTAAAACGATTTAGAAGAGATATCTATATGGTGCGAAAATTGACACTGGACCTTAAATAATGAAAAGTGAGAGGTCATCCACGTGAGTGCTAAAAGGTATCCATTAAACTTCGGTTCCACGATAAATCAGTCAAAGCTAAAGGCAGTAAATTCAGTTAAGTACCTAGGAATTACGATTACGAACAAATTAAATTGGAAAGAACACATAGAAGATGCTGTGGGGAAGGCAAACCAAGGATTGAGTTTTATCGGCAGAACACTTAGAAAATGTAACAGACCTACTAAAGAGACTACCTACACTATGCTCGTCCGTCCTCTTTTGGTGTACTGCTGCGCGGTCTGGGATCCTTACCAGATAGGATTAACGGAGTACATTGAAAAAGCTCAAAGAAGAGCAGCATGTTATACATTATCGCGAAATAGGGGCGAGAGTGTCACTGACGTGATACAGAATTTGTGGTGGACATCAATAAAACAAAGGCGTTTTTCGTTGCGGTGGAATATTCTCACGAAATTTCAATCAACAACTTTCTCCTCTGAATAAGAAAATATTATTTTGACGCCGACCTTCATAGGGAGACACGATCATCATAATATAATGAGGGAAATCATGGTCGGTCCATTCCCGAAGAGCGTGTTGGGGGAAAATTATCAATAGTGTGATTAAACCCCAAATCTTTCCCTACTCTTGCAATAGCTCTGGATTGTACGTGGAGTTGCGAGGCTGTTGCACCAATGTAAATGATTCAGTGGATAGTGTACGTGTTGGAAGTTCTGTGACACTGTTAGATTGGTGATGTATTTCTCGTGAAACACTATGCTATCAATGATGACTCTTCTGTAGTGATCACTGGAATACGATAAAGGAGTTTAGAACATGTACAGGGAGATATTTATAAACAATCATTCGATACCGATGAATTGCAGCTGTTTCAGATTTTCTTCGTACAGTCGTCCTACAGCAAAGGGCCAGCTGTAAGGTCCCCATGCCCATTAAATATGGTGTAGCTATCATTGAAGAGATTTAGGGTATATACAGAGGCAAACAGACATTCATTTTTACTCGATCATTACGCATGCGACTGGAAAAGGAACGAAGAATTGGATAGTACGGCTACGACATTGTCCATTGTGGAATATGTGTTTAGACGTAGGGTCCGCAGGTTTGCGACATCTGTAAGCTGTAGCGATTTGCAGAGAACTGAGGATTGGTGGGCGTTGGAGCTGAATGTAGATGAATGCAGCTATTGAATCTAAAACAGCCGAGAGACCTGCTACTGTTCTATTACGTCATTCACTACAAATCACTAGAAGCAGTACCAATCGTATAAAATATTCTGACGCCAGCATCCTGAGCGTTAGTGTGCAATTTTTTCTCGTTGTGATTGCTCTCTACATAGACAGTGACGGGTAGACGTCCAGATAATCTTCCAACTAACGCAACACTGCTGTCGCAACGTGATGGGATTTCTGGAGAATTAGCATGGGTCTGTGACTTGGCTGAGGGTATATATCGCTATACATCGAAAATTGTAAGTTTTTGCACATACAGAGGGTAAGTGATACACCGACTGTTGTGTACATAGTTCCGCGTAATCAGCGCGTACACAACTTGCCCTCTAGAGCGCGCCCCGCTAAGCACAACAGCGCAGGCGCACCGCTCGTCCGTCTCCGCACTACAAGATGGCGCTGCCATAAAGACGGACCCAATTCTGCTTCCGCCGATCCGCGTATTAATATGTAACGCAGCCACTGAGATTGCTGCTAACGTAGAACGTTTTCTCCTCGCGGACCATACTCGCGAAGTAATACCTGAACGCGTGATGTATTATAACGAGTGTACAGACCTCCGATTACTCAGTCTGCTTTAGTCTGTACCAGTCTGCATTAGTCTGTAGTCAAGTTTCAGTCTGCGCCTAATAAGATTACCATATTCCTGTACATAGCCATGAAGAGAAATGTACAGACACTTTGTCAAGTATCAGAGATATGTGAGAACAAGATTAACGTACCAAGACCTAAGGAAGTTCAGGTTGTCAATTGTAAATAGCATCCAGAATCAAGTTAAGTAAGGTTTATGATTGTTATTATTTTAATAAATGTGTGTGAAAATTAATCCAGTTCTGTTTAAAGTTGGTCACCGTCAATCAGCTACTCTAAGCGTGCAAGTGGCATTTCTATCGTCTGACCTAATAGCAGAAGATAAACACGCCACGGTAAGACCACGAGACATATTGCTGACACTCACCTACTTCGTTAGAGCGACAAGTCAAATAATCTGATGGTGTGTGTACCGAAGGTCTTACAGTACGCACACCACATTCATGAATAGTATATATCGGATATAAACAAAGACATAGACGAATAAATATATTTATAAGCATTCTGCTACCGTTTCATCGTGGAACTGTGGAGTACTTATGGCCTGATGCGATCGATAGTAATCGGCCACTTTGACCTCCAATAACTCATGTAGTATTCAAGTTACATGCCTGTAATTCATACCAATTTAGGTTTACACTAATAGCTTTCTAAAGACACGGCGATCGACAAAATCGGATGAAGCGTTTATATTTTGGAAATTCGTTGCTGGGTGTTACTTCTGTAATTTACCGTCAGATACTAAACTTTAAACTAATAATAGTATTGAAAATGTGATTACACCATCAGAATCGTCGTGCAAATAATAGTAATGTACATGTTTCCTTTTGAGGTATCATGATTCATCTGGCTACTATTAATTTCTGTACGAACTGTGAAATGTCTGCCATTAAGGTTTCACTAAGTCCGCCATCTTTGTTACTCCCGGCATAGACATCTCCTTCATGGACACAAAGCACAGTCCTCGTCACAGCGGAATTCCCAGCCACGTGGCTGGACCATGCGCTGAGGCTACCTCTCTCGTCCGGCTAACGTTTGCCACCACGTGTTTGCTGCCGGGCCTCGGCTTTGACGGGCGTCCTGTGCGGCCGCCCCAATTCCGAACATATAATATTTCCAGGGCGCCACAACTCGCCCGTTACCTCACAAGAGGACAAATTCGCACCCTCCCATTGGCATGATGAAGAAGGTATCAGGGTTCATCAGACAATGCATCGTGTTGCTACTGCGCCAAAGTCCACTGCCAATGGTCACGTGCCCATTTTAGTCATAACTGCCGGTGTCATAGTATGAACATTGCATTGATCGTTGGCTGTGGAGCCCATCATTTGGAGTGTTCAGTACATTGTGTGTTCAGACAAACTTGTACTCTGCCCAGCATAGTAGTCTGATGGTAGTTCCGTCACAGTTCGCCGCCTATCATGTTTTACCAGTCTGCCCAACCTACGAAGTTCAACACCTGTAAAGAGGGGTGGCCACACAACCGCATGACATTTGGATGTGGTTTCACCTTGATTGTGTTGAAGACACTCACCACAGCACTCCTCGGACACCCAACTAGTCCTGCAGTTTCCAAAATGCTCATGTCAAGCCCCTGGGCCATCACGATCTCGAATGAGACCTTGGTAGGTAGCTGGAGTTTGTTGACACCATATCTGCACACACAAGTCACATAATTCCCTGCTTTACATCTGCCTGGCCTACGACATCTGACATCTGTAATGAGTGATGGCTACTCAAATACATGACGTCTTAACATGGTTTCATCTTGGTTTCGCCAAGTGTAAACACTCACCACAACACACCTCCAACACCCAAGAAGTGATACAGTTTCCGAAATGCTTGTGGCAAGCATTCGGTACATCACAATCTGCCCACAGTCAAACACAGATAGATCTCATGCCTTCACTGCTCTACACATGGACAGTGCCCTCATTGATACTACATGCACCAGCTGTGTCTGGCTAGCAGTGATTCCTCTCCAGGTGATGTGGTTATCGCCTGGACAGGTTTATGTCGATACTATGTCAGTGGTGATAATGTTCTGGATCATCAGTGTGTGTGCACATTTCGCAAGCCATCGTGCAGTGTGTGATGGATGGTAACCCATACCACTTCTAGTCGTTTCCTATCTCTTTCCACTCACAAATAGAGTGATGGAAAAAAAGGCTATCTGTATGCCTCCGTATGAGCGCTATTTCTCGTATCTTATATTCATGGTCCTTATGCGAAATGTATGTTGGCGCAGTAGAATCCTTCTGCAGTCAACTTCAAATATCCGTTCTCTAAATTTTCTCAATAGCGCTCCTCAAAACAAACATCACCTTCCCTCCAGGTATTCCCATTTGAGTTTTCGAAGCATCCATCCACTAATTTGGTGGGAACCAATAGGAACGCTCCTACAAGAGGGTACCCAGGTCTGCCGGCTCATATGTGTTTGGAATGGAGTGAACAGCAGACAGGTATTTTGCTATCGTTCACTAGGTCACCATTTCCAGCATATGTCAAAAATGTATCTCAGAATATTTCGGTTTTGCAGGTGGGGGAGGAGGACAAGCATATAGTTCAACATCCTGGTATTTACTGAAGCTACAGTTAAGCGCCTAGTCTCCACAAACCAAGATGAACAAACATACACAAGGAAATTATAGGAAGCATTTTCCAACAGGATAACACCTCCACATCCAAATAATGATGAAATTAAGAGGGTCCTTCCACACCAACAATTCAGCGCAGACTGAGCATTTCTTCACAATTTTCGGATGGAGGGGGAGGGGGGGGGAGGGAGGAGAACCTATGAAGTCACAATTTCGAGCTTCCTCTGGTTGCAGTATTGTGAACTAGTTGCCCACAAATTTCCAGGTGGAGGAAAGCCTGGTCAGCAGGTTCAGCCACATGGGGTGTTTTTCACATCCGTCAGGGCCACCCTCATACAGAATGCAGGTGGAAAGACGGAATGTCTTTGTCGGTATTCGCCATTCCACCCTGGAAAACCAATTATCGGCTACATCAGAGCCAGGTTCAGCGCCCTGGTGTCAGCCATACAACTTTTCCGGATGCCTTTGAAGCAAGAGCTTAGACAATAAATCCACAGTTCTTTGTAGGTCTTTCTAGGAAGATCTTTGAAGCAGCCGCTCCATGTTTGCTGGATCAACGACACTGGGGGAGCGGACAGTTCACAAGGGAAGGGCATCCTCCAGACAGAACGCGGGAAGTGTATTGTTAAGTGAGTTCTCCTTCCATGATATGTCTTTGATGCAACCGCCTCAAGCCGGCAGTCTGCATCTGCGCGGTGACAAGTCGCCGCCGAAGGAAAGCCGCTTCCGGTCTGTGTCCAGGAAGCAAAGTCCGACACGGGCCAGTAGTGCGACGCAGCAGACCGCAGACTGCTGTGGCAACTGAATGTGCTCGCACCACCCAGTTCACGCAGTGCTTGAGGCGAAATGTAATAACGGTGTTTTCTAGCACCGCACATTTGCTTGGTAAGGTGAAGACATCTCCATTTGCGGCGCGTGTTAGGCGGTATGTTTAGATGTTTATTAGTGATGTCTTTGGATCTTTACAGTTTTTTGTTGTATGTTATTGGGGGATCTAAAATTACATAATTAGAGCAGGACATGATTGACATATGAAAGAGTGTAATTACGGCTGATGAGTGTTTTATGTACCAGTGATGATGTTTTTAACTACTGGCTTTTTGGCGATATATATGATTTACCGTGTAAAAGAGCTCTGTTTTGCTAGATATGTTTAGTTCGTTCTGCAGCAGCGTAATTATATGTTCAAATGTGTGTGAAATCTTACGGAACTTAACTGCTAAGGCCATCAGTCCCCAAGCTTACACACTACTTAATCTAAATTATCCTAAGGACAAACACACGCACCCATGCCCGAGGGAGGACTCGAACCTCCGCCGGGACCAGCCGCACAGTCCATGACTGTAGCGCCTGAGACCGGTCGGCTAATCCCGCGCGGCCGTAATTATATGCGCTGAGTGTTTTATGTTGATCTTGACGCCAATTCCATGGCAGTATTGCATACGCGATCGGAAATAAGCGATCTATTTGAGTATTTAATTAATTTTAGACAGGTCAATAATTTTTTTGGATGTGCTTGAACCTTCCATAATTAGGGTTGGGTTGTTTGGGGAAGGAGACCAGATAGCGAGGTAATCGGTCTCATCGGATTAGGGAAGAACGGGGAAGGAAGTCGGCCGTGCCCTTTCGGAGGAACCACCCCGGCATTTGCCTGGAGCGATTTAGGGGAATCACGGAAAACCTAAATCAGGATGGCCGGGCGCGGGGTTGAACCGACGTCCTCCCGAATGCGAGTCCAGTGTGCTAGCCACTGCGCCACCTCGCTCGGTTTCCATAATTAAATAAACAGCAGATGATGGCGAGTTTTTCCCTCCAAATAAAGAGAGTTAACCCCTGAATTTTATAAATAAATAATATATTATTATATCCTCTGCAATTTAATTGACATTGATTTCAATTTTGTGCCATGAAATCCTTCCAGTAGAACAGTTCAGCACAGACTGAGAGTCTCCCACCATCTTTCCATGTGGGCCTGGGAGGGTAGAGGAAGGGAGGGGAATTGGAGGAGGGGAGGTGGGGGAGGGAAAAAGGGAAAAGGGAAGAAGGAGGGGAAGATCCATGACATCATCTGGTGATGTCATCATTGTGATGTTGCCACATCTACACGAGGGGGCAGGGGTGGGGGAAGAGTCCTCTATCTTGAATAAAGTTGGCAACAATGCAGAGTGGGAGTGTAGCCCCCTTACTCTACTTCTAAGTGGAACATAACCTAAGATCAAAATTAATAAAAAAGATATATAAACCGCTCAAAAACATCATTTATATTTTTCTAGTGTAGAACATGATGCATATCTTCTTCCTCCTAAAATTGTGCATGGTGAGGTAATGAAAGCTCGTTTATGTACCACCAGTGACGTAAGTTCAAGTAGGCCTAAGAGGAACTGTGAGCTACGATTCAAAAGTGGGTGTCAGCTGTTGGGTAGTAATTTAAACTAGTTTTCTAGCAGCTGACAGGGAATGTCAGGTGATGGAGATTAGGTTGTTGATCAATAATTTATGAATATGAAGAATATCTGGACTAGTAAAAATACAGTTAACATCAATTATTTTACCTCATAGAATTAACTGCACTATTCTAGTAGCTAATACCCAATGTCAGTTATTGACACACACACACACACACACACACACACACACACACACACACACACACGCGCGCAGACTGCTTCTGGTACTGTAATACAATTTGAGTTCTGAATGCCTGTTTGCTTGTCTGAAACTGTCCTCTATTAATGTCCTGCGTGCTTAGCATATTATGTTAGTTAAATGCGTTTTATACTGTTATATAACCGTAATAAAGACTATTTAGACGTCAAGATAGCAGTGTGACACTTAGTTTGCGAGTCCACAGTCGTGTTTCAGGCGCTAAGTACACCTTAACCTACAAATTAAACCAGAATTGTCAATAAGCGAGCCATGTATGATTTGCATCATTATAGAACCTATAGGAACCAAGTAATACACGAAACCGATCCAAATAACACAAATTATTCATAAACCTATGAACAATAACGGAAATAAGCCTCTCTTTGCTCCACACGTAACAAGACAAAAGAATCATACAGAAGGTGCAACATAAGCGATAGACGGCATGGCGGGGACCGTGCAGGCGGCCTCTAGTGGCCGGCCTGCACTGATACAATTGACGGTTGATTTAAGTACACACGCGCAGCGACTCTACACTCGGGGTGCTCTCAGTCTCACGCACTAGTAGCAGAATACAGCACACCTTTCACTTATGCAAAGTGGGCGCCAGTTGACAGTGGAGACGCCGGCGACCTCACGAGAGACACCTCCATCCGATCAAGAGTGGCGACAGCCGCTGCCGACGGTGGAGGCTGGACGGTTTACCGAACGGGCACCGGAGCACAGGGCCGGAATACGTGGAGACACGACTACAACTGGAGTGTGTCATCGTCATCTCCGCGTCATCATCAGCAGGCAGGTCTCAAATCAAAGTCAGGATCAGGACCCACAGGAAGGCGAGACACAGCGTTCGCATTGGCACGTTTAGATGTAGGTCGAAAATGTATTTCGTAATTGCAGCGCCCAGCAATGTAGGCGGTGTGCTGCCTTGGCAGGCAAGGAAGTGTGACGGTTGAACAAGGGGACCAAAGGTTTATGGTCAGCAATAAGGTGAAACTTGGAGCCATACAAAAAACACAAAATTTCTGGAGAACATAGACTATGGTAAAAGCCTCCTTTTCCACCTGAGACTAACACTGCTGGGCCGCAGTGAGAGGTTTAGCGGCAAAAGCAACGCGTCGTTCAGGGCCGTCGGCGTATCGGTGCGCTAGGACCTCGCCTAGGCCGTACTGTGAGTTGTCAGTCACCAAAACTACGTCCTGGTCCGGAGAGCATGTAGCTAAACAAGGGGTCGAGAATAGCTTTGATTTCAACATTTGAAAAGCACTTTCGCAATCTGGGCTCCAGCAAAAAGGTTCATTCTTGCGTGATAAGGCATGCAGCGGGTGGGCCAATTTGGCCGCCCCCCCCAGGAATTATAGTAGTAGGCTATCTTTCCGAGGAAGACCAGAAGCTCTTTCGTAGGCGAGGGGTGAGGCATAGACGTAACAGCGAAGATTTGGTCTGGCAGAGGGCGAACCCTATCCCGCGAGACTTCGAACCACAAATACGCAATATAAAGTTGAAAAAACTGATTCCGCGACGTTATAGCGTAAGCCTACGGACTGTAAGACAGGAAACAAAATGAACAATATTTTTAAGTGTTCGGCCATGGAGGAGTCCGTTACAACAATATTATCCAGATAATTAATGCAACCTGGAACAGGCATAGCCAGTTGCTCTAAAAGTCGTTGTTTATAGTAGGGGAGCTAGCAACACCAAAAGGAAGGCGCAAATACTGATAGAGACCAAAAGGAGTATTCAAAACCAGAACTCGCCGAGACTCTTTATCCACAGAAACCTGCAGAAACGCTTCAGACAAATCAATTTTAAGGAAGTATTGGCCGCTCGATATTTTCGCATCAGGTCCTCCTAGTGTGGAGTGGATACGTATTCTTGATCGACTGAGCATTGAGAGTAGTACTGAAGTCGCAACAGAGGCGAGGTTTCGCCGATGGCTTCCGAACTACAACCAGCGAAGCGGACGATTCACTAGCCATAACAGGTTGCACCACCTCTAGAGATTGGAGTCTGTTCAATTATGTTTTCACTTGATCTTCAAGGGCGACAGGAACAGGACGCGCACGATAAAAACGAGGCCGAGCCGTAGATTTCAAAGAAATATGAGCAGAAAAATTCGTAGTGCACCCTCTACCTTCTGAAAACCAGACCTAAAACTCCACACACAGTGTTGCCAATTGACATTACGGAATCTTATCGGACACAAGGTAAACTGCGTCGGTGATAGAAAATCCAAATTCCTGAAATGTGTTTATCCCGAACAAGTTCTCAACACGGGTATCAGCAACCACCAAAAATATAATGGAACGAATAACTGTGAGAGGTGGCACCTCTCATATTTCTATCTTACTTTGAGTAATTCGATTTTCTTCTCTAATTGCATGCGGTGAAAAGTTGCTATTCCTTCACACGCGGACATCCCACGCAGCGTCTCTCGTCACCCAGATAGTCCGGTGACAGGCGAGTTCTGCTGAGCTTGAAAGGGTTAAGCCGCCGTTTGTCAGAGAGTCGAGTGGATGCTTTCCAGACGCCGACATTGTCATAAGAGCGAGAGCGACACGCCCAGAGGGGCCAGAAGGGGCGGCTGGGCTAGAGATTCCGTTACTTCGCAGAAACTTAGTGAAAACACTTTATGGCGAGCTACCAGCGAGGCGTGGCAACGATTTGTGTTCCCAGGCAGTCTTGGCCGGCAAATTCCCGCGTTTTCTGCAAAATCGTAACTGTGATTGGCTTGCTCAGGACATAGCTCCGTGACGTAGCAAAATTGGCGCCAAGAATCTCCATTGGTGGAACGGTAGTGCTTCGGCAATAGAGTGGAATTTTCCGTCGGTTTTCGAGTTGCTGATTGGAACGTTTAACCACGGCCACTGTCGTGGGGGCGGGAATGTTCTGTGTTCGGCTTGTACGGGTGCTCTTAAGGGTGATGGCTCTCGCCTTTCGGTTGGGGTAGGTTACAAGACTGAGCTCTCACTGCTCTGGACAGTCTGTCTTCCGTTGGCTGTCTAATATACTTTCATTTAATTGTAACTGTTTGACAAAGTTGCTGAAGTTTTGACTTCAACGTAACTTTCCGAGTACAGTTGGCAATTGAGCGTTCTGCGTACAAGCGGCCTATGTTGGTCCGTCTTGAGCAGTTTTGGCTAAAGTTGACTGTATTGGAGTTACTGTGTGACTTCGCCTGTTAAAATCAATCACTGTACTGTCAGTGATTGTGTGGCGAGCCTTCTTCATCTCCCTCAGAGGCGCATTTGTATTGATAGGAAGTCTTTAATCTGGAACAACCAGACCAGGATAATTTGTTTCAGGCTATACTCGCGACATTATCATCACCACAACGGGACGTCGAAGCAACCAGCCATCGCTTCCGGTACGCCAGATCGTGTCTTTGCAGTTACGAAGACAGCATGGTAACATATGTCCGCAGCACCGGAAGATTAGAGAATTTGCTCTGTGATAATCAGAGCTCAGCAGAGCGCGCCTATTCCCGTCTTTTCTTGCGTGGGTCTGTCTTGGGTGTTCATTGTCTCAGTTATCACTACTGTAGCAGCAATTAATGTTGGGTTGGCTGGGTGTTTCTCTTAAGATTTGAGTTGCAAGGAATTGGCTCCACATACCACTTGGTCATAAATGTCACAATCTATTTTATGGACAACTTCACCTTCACAGCCTTTATTTGAGTATCCAATTTGATGTATTGTAAATGTTTCGTGTGTTTTGTTTATTATTTTGAGTTTAGTCATAATAAATCAAATTGTTATTTTGGACGGATATTTCATTCTGTTAATTGGTAGAGCAACCCTTTCATTTCTCACTACGTTAATGAAACTTTCCTTAATTTCTATCCAATTAAATTATTGCAGGTGCCAAACTCTTTCCTACTCCACTTGCAGGGTCGACTACAGTCAGTTCGCGTTGTTCTTAATCCATGTGCAACAGCAAAAGTAGGAGTTAGAAAAGGGGGGGGGGGAGCTTAGATCATCATTTCCATATGAAGATTCGAGAAGAATTTAGTGTTAAATACACTGCTAGCCCCGGCACCTCGCAACTGACTTGTAAGAGGCAGATGTCGTAACCTGTCCCAACAGCGCAATGTTCTGTTTGTTATAATTGACCAGCTTCCATGTGACAAGTGTCAACGACAGCGAGCTTACACTCACATCGCTTTGAGAATTCAATGCCGACACTGCAGCACCTGTGTCGACCTGGAGCTTCTCGGGCTGACCTTGGTGTGAGTGGCGCTGGGCCCGTATGTTTAGCGCCGCCATGCCTCTTCCCCGTTGCAAGCTATCTGTTGTCCTAGTGGGCACATCTTGTGGCAGTGCTGCCACATCACCCCGCGCTTCAATTTGGTCACCCGCTGCCTGAGAAACTTCAGAAGACTGCTGTTTGCAAAACATCTACCAACGGGGGGTTTACACAAAGTTAAGCCTTGTCTGGAGCTAAACAGATAACTGCGTCGTGCACCGTTGATTCTGCATAAGTGTCAGTACGGATATCAGTAACGAAGCGACATTTACGGCTAAGGCCGTGAAATTCGGCTGCCCAGGCCCTGTATGAATGGTTTGGTCTCTTGCGGCATCGGTAAATTACAAGTGGTGCCTCACTATGACGTGCGTTCATTTGCGATGATACTTGGGCAACAAACTGCCGGTTCTTGCAAAGGGGCAAGCCGACACAGTAATTGATACACCTTAGGTAGAATCCACGAGAGGAAAGGGACTTCGCAGAAATTCGAGTCAAACAGACTCAAAGCAAAAACTTGTTGTGTAAGTCTTTTTTCATAAGCTTCCCAATCCTCGGCTGAATCATCATAAAGAGGAAAAGTGGGTGGATAGACCGGTGGGACAGTACCCGGTCTTTAATGGAAGCCGACGAAGTGGTCACAGCCGAAGTAAGCTGTTCAATCAGAGCCGGTCGCACGGCGTCCATTATGACTATACCTGAAGAAACCGCACTTAAAGACTGCACACGCAGAAACTTTTCGAAACTCGTTGGCAGTCATGTAGTACCCAAGTATACACGAAACTGATCCAAGTAACACAAATATGGCGTTATTCATAAACCTCTGAACAATAACAGAAATAAGCCTCTTTTGACTCCATGCGTAAAAGACAAAAGACTCGCACAAAAGTTGCAAACATAAGCGACACACACAAGAACTCATGTGAGCGGTACAAACTAAAAGAACGTAGTGAGAATGAGTCCGCGCTGCTCCTCGCGTGCATAGGCGCGAGTCCCCGGTAGACGGCGCGGCACAACTTTACCGTGTGCCGCTTCCTATACGCGTCCTCTAGTGGCTGGCCCGTGCTTATATTGTTAGTGGTTGATTAAATACATACATGCGGTGACGCTACACTAGGTGCTCTCACACTCACACTAAAGCGCACTAGTAGCAGGATACCACACAACCATAATACAGCCAATTCACATGTGGGAATAACATTTTGAGACTTAATTTGAGGGTCCATTGTGCTTCACATAAAGTGAAGTACAAATATCACACTTAAATCGTTGGCATCTGGAGTAAGGAGAACAATATCATCGACTCTGAGGCACATACTGACTGTCTGTTTCACTTTAAGGGCCAGTAAGAGACTGGACTGTGATTGGCTGTTTCGTTTTAATGGCAGGTAAAGTACTGAACAGTGATTGGGAGATCAAATGTGTGTGTGTGTGTGTGTGTGTGTGTGTGTGTGTGTGTGTGTGTTGCACACTGCTGGTGCTGCTCACGAAGCTCTGTCAGGTTGCTACTAATGCTGACAAGATACTGGCTCCAGGGTACATACTGATTGGCTGTTTCACTTCAATGATGGGTAAAGTAATGGGTTGTGACCGGGAGAGCAAACGTCGTTTATTTTCGCATAGAAGGTCTCTGATTAGTCTGTTTCCGTGAAAGGGGTGTGACTTACGAGATGGGAGGTTCATAATGGCGTCGTCTTGCACCCACAGCCTCTACAATGGGAGATGGGAATACACAAATCATGGCATGCACCTGAATAGGAAGGGGAAGGACTGATCAGCTTAGGATCTTCCAGAAAGTGTAAGAGAGGCTCACACGCACACAAGATAAAATCTCTGTGATTACTGAAGTCAGAGAGGCACTTCCTCTCAAATGGTTCAAATGGCTCTGAACACTATGGGACTTAATATCTGAGGTCATCAGTCCCCTAGAACTTAGAACTACTTAAACCTAACTAACCTAAGGACATCACACACATCCATGCTCGAGGCAGGATTCGAACCTGCGACTGTAGCACTCGCGAGGTTCTGGACTGAAGCGCCTAGAACCGCTCGGCCACAGTGACGGCCGCACTTTCTTTAGGTTAGAATTAGATTACAGACATACAATACTGAAAGAAATTAGAGCAGGGCAGTGTGAAGTAAAATAAAATTAGTTTCTTTCATTAGAACACTGGGGGTTGAAAAACTAGGTAGATGAGGTTCTTGTATGTCTCGAAGCTGTGGAAAACTCTGAAATGAAAGATGTTCTGTGGCTCTATCAACACAATGTAACCAAAGACATGAAGACGTCAAATATCAGATATTATAGAACACCATAATTTTTGTGTAGATTTAACACGGAATGTGTAAAAGTTTGACACAGAGTCAAAAATATCGAAACAAATAGTTTTTCTGTAGGTCAGAGCAGAGAGACATGTGCTTGTGAGTTGTTACTGCAGAACACTTCTCTGGTAATTGTAACGGTCTGCAGAAGCCTTCTAGGAATCTTCGCGCTGATTATGAGAAATCTAGAAACATTACTGGATTACTTGTCAGACGAGAAGAAACAGTTAGTAGTTTATGGAGACTTTAGTGAAGATTTGTCAACAGATACGAACAGGATAAATGAACATACATCATATTCAGATATTTCAATCTAATTCAAAAGTCAGTTTTCGAACTAGTGTGCGGAAAGGTAGTAGGATGCTGGCTG
Organism: Schistocerca piceifrons; assembly: GCF_021461385.2. Classification (NCBI taxonomy): domain Eukaryota; kingdom Metazoa; phylum Arthropoda; class Insecta; order Orthoptera; family Acrididae; genus Schistocerca; species Schistocerca piceifrons. The sequence continues at coordinate 37,282,771 of NC_060149.1, read as the reverse complement.
ATAACGTTCTTAAAGGCAGTGCTCAAGCTGAAACGATTAATACCTGCCCATTTTTTAACAGACCATTTCATCATGATGCACAATTAATGCAAATAAACAGTATAGTACATTGCAGTGACAAAACAGGTTCATACCATACAATGGGGCTTATTAGTGGGAACAGGTTACATTGTTTTAAGTGTAAGTTAAATGAGGTGATGTGGGATGAGGAACATATAGAGATACTAACGTGAAATTTAGTTTATTTCAATGTAAATTTGTGTCAGCATTTGAAAGTCGCTTTCTGAAACAGTTGCCCAGAAAATCTGTTAAAACTAGAAAAAAGAAAGAAAACAGGTAAGCCATGGATAACTACAGGAATGAAAAATTTCGTGTAAGAGAAAAATTTATATAAATGCCAGAATAATTCAAGAGCAGGCATTACATGCATACTACAAAAATATGTAATATTTTAAGGCAAGTCATTAAAATGTCAAGAAGCATGTACATCCTGACAGAAATTAATAATTCAGATAGTAATTTTAAAATTATACAGGATATCATCAAAAAGGATATAGTACAGCCAGTCAGTGTGTAATGTACCAAAACAGTCAAACTAAATGACAATGTTGTGACTGATAACTGAAAAGACTTAAGTGCTTTTAACAATTACTTTCAAAATGTAGCCAAAAAATAGGATTAAATGATTCAGTTGAAGAAGCAAGAGAATATATGAAAAATGTCATTCCATAAAACTTTTAAGCAACAAAAACTCGCACAAACATCCTTCACTGAAATTATTAAAATTATAAATATTCTAGAAAACAAAAGCACATATAGTGTTTATGGAATTTCAAACCAAATTTTGAAAAAAATTGTTTTGTCTTAATAAGTAATGCCCTTAATGATATATGTAATGCTTCACGGGCACAGCAAATTTTTCCAGGTAGATTAAAATGTGTGATGTTAAATCTCTTCATAAGAAAGTTTTGGTGAATGATCCAAATAATATTGTAAGGGAAGAAAATTTTAGTGACTGGCGAAAAATCACAAACAGCCTGCAGTATGGTTCAATTTTGGGTCCACTCTTATTCCATATACATGAATGGTATGACCTTCCACTTAACATTCGGCAAGTAGAATTGCAACTGTTTGCAGTAATACTAATGCTATAATAAATCCCATTAGAGAGAAAGCCACAGAGGAGACTGTTCTTCAAAGAACTATTAAGTGGTTCTCTGAAAGTGGATCTCCCTAAATTTTTAGCCATACTAACAGTTGATGTAGCACATGAACAGGAGTCATTAAATAGGGTAGAGTGCTCCAAATTTAGGTTGTATATATTGATCAAAACTTGAACTGGAAGAATCATATTACTAAGCGTCTCAAACAATTAAGTTCAACTACATCTGCTCTTCGTATAATTGTTAGCCTAGGAAAAAAATAACCAACCACCTGACGTATTTTGCATATTTCCAATAAATAATTTTTATGGGACAATTTTCTTGGTGAACTCCCCGCTTAGAAGAATAGTATTGATTGCACAATAGGCAGCAATAAGAATAACATGTGGTGTTCACCTGTAGTCATCAGGTAGGTACTTCTTCAAGGACCTAGGAATTTTAACTTCACCATCACAGTACATATATTCGCTAATACAATTCATCATAAATAATCCATCACAGCTTGAGAAGAACAGTGATGTCCATAGCTACAACATTACAGGAAAAAATGGCATTTAGTACCCATTATTAAAGCTGTCAGTGATTCATAAACGAGTTAAATTTGCAGCAACAAAAATATTAGATCATTTTCCCAATAACATGAAATGTCTTGTAGCAAATCAAGTTTGAAATCTAGCCTAAAGTCATTTGTCCTGGACTCCTGGACAACTCCTTCTGTTCCATCGATGAATTTAAGTTTAAAAACTGGTAGCCTGTAAAAGAAATAAAAAATACAAAAACCTTCTTTGTAAGTATATTTGCATGAACAGGACTAAAATCTAATATTATAATAATATATTAACACTATTTATGTATACATGTCCTCTAAACTGACTCGTTCCATATCATTTTGGTAAGAGATGCGTCCAAATGGAACATGTAACTAACTAACTAAACAACTAAATAACATCTCTGGAGGTTCCTCTTTCTCGCTAGTCGTGTAATATTTGGTCCAAAAATCTATTACATTGCTGCTTATAAGTCGTCAAAAAGCTACGAAATACATCCCATACAAGCATGTACAATATTATAAAAATATACTGTTCGCCCTTATAGAAGAGAATTAGTATAATCGACTAGAGGCATTGTATATCCCAGCTGCAGTTGTACACACACAGCGTAGTAAACACGTAATAAATGTCCTAGTATTACAGTGCCTCCACTTGTTTTTAAGATGATAATGCCTTAAATATTCGGTGCATAAAGGACTGAATGTTTTTGAAGTCGTTGCTAAAAGGTCTTTATATCACAGAATTCGGACGCTTATATCTTTCTTCCATGTAATTGTAAAAAATTAGTTTTGTTCTCAAGTGATGTTCATTACAAATATAAAAATATTGTTGTTCTTCAACCAATAGATATTAGAGTAAATTTTTGCGTTTTATCGAAAGTAGCATTTTTTGAAATCGGGCTTTTCAGAAAAGACGAATTCAGTACACTCCACACACAAAAATAATCCACTGACAGACAAGTATCAGTTGAACAATAGCAAAATAAAATTCGAAGGATTGTGCAATTTCTGACACTCCACTCCTTTTCACGTTCGTCAGACAACAGCAAAAACACCCTGCGAGTGCGTTAGCGTCACTAGAATCAGTGACTGGGGTTAGGAGTGGACCCTTATTCTAGGACAGAGCTGTAAAACTGGTTTATTCCTATTTTATTGTTAAAGAAGCACAGGCATTTACATAGATTGTGACACGACAATTTCACGACAGTTATCAATATAACGCATTATGTCCTGTTTAGCAGAAATAACAATGAACACAACGATATCAGATTTAAATAGAAGGTTCTCTACAAGATTTTTCTTACTTATACACAGTGAAGTTGGACAATATTACGACAAATCATCCGTTCCCGGTACTAAGCTCGGTACTATATGGGATGACAATCAAGTCTACGGAGGATGGTTAGTTTTTGTGACAAGATGAGCAAAAGCTGGAGTTCACAGTGGATGAAAGCTGGCGAACCAACAAGTTTACGCCTCTGCCAGCGGCATTTACCTTTAGCTGCGACGTACTGTCAGCTGCTTGGCTGCACTCGCAGTCTGAAAATCCTGTAAAAAGCTAATCAAAATCTTTACTGATTTTATCAGCTGAAGCTGTCCTATGTTTCTCGTTAGGCGAGAAAACATGCACTCATCCCTACCAGACGCCTTGCACGCTAAGTCATCAACTCTTCGGTTGATATTAGACACTGCATCCTGCACCTGATCAATCCGATCAGCCATAAGCGATTGAATTAGCTTGCGCGAGTCTCTCGCCTCTTTCCGGATTTCAATAAACTGTTCATTAACTACCGTTCGCAACTTTTCCTGATCTTTGCGAAATTTTTCGAGTCCAGCATTGGTTTCAAATTTGAGACCATTTAAAGCAGCATTTGTTTCGGTTTTTACATTCGCTGTTTCGGTTTTTAAAGCCACTAACCCTGAATTTGTTTATGTTTTTAAGTAAGCTAACCGTGTATTTGTTTGCTTGTCAGAATAGTGAGTTGCTTCAACATTGCGAATGCACTAACAGACTCTTCGCCATTGTCATTTGTCACCATTTGGTGTAAATTTTGCCGTTCGCGTCTTTCATGTGACGTCTCACCGACTTCTGTGCAAAATGCTGACGCATTTACTCACTTTCCTTCCTTAGGAAACTGTCCCGCTTGATTCAGAATTGCAACATTTGGTTCAACGTACTGAAGTTGCACGTCGTCTTATTCTGCTTCTGAACCACTAGATCTGTCAACCTGAGATACCAATCGCGAAACTGTCACCATTCCCTCTACATTGTCACTTCGTTCGGTTTCGTGATTTGCATTCGATAAATTTTGTTGTACGTCATTTTCTATCCTATCAAGATCTTCAGTTTGCCCGATATGCGATGGCCTACATCCGTCCGCCATCTCAAACCGTCTAACTGACCTCTGCCTTTCACTGTTTGCGCCAGCCTGACCTTTAGTCAGCATGAAGTTGTATGACTTGACACGTCTCCAAAATATCATAGAAAGTCTCTTATGCCATTAACACATCATTATCAACGCCGTTCACAGTTTTTGGGTATTCAAACCAACTCAACAACGCCGTGAATAATTTCGCGCGCACCAGAAAGGTCATGCACAAACTACTTTTACTCAAAACACGAAAATTTTTCTTTACTCGTTAATACAACCTTTTCTACTCTGTGGATCACACATTTACAGTAATCTGACCACTATGCAGACACATACATTGAGAAACCTTGTCACTTTCAGTTTTTCAAAAAGAAAAAAAAAATTCTTATTTCTAAGTCAATGACTGGGGTTACGAGTGGACCCTTATTCTAGGACAGAGCACATTAGTGTTTAGCTGTAAAATTGGTTTATTCATATTTTGTTGTTAAAGAAGCACACGAGGTTACATAGATTGTGACATGACAATTTCAGGACAGTTGTCAATATAACGCATTACGTCCTGTTTATCAGAAATAATACCGAACACAACAATATCAAATTTAAATAGAAGGTTCTCTACAAGATTTTTCTTACTTATGCACAGTGAAGTTGGACAGTATTACGACAAATCATACTATTCCGGTTCTAAGTTCGGTACTGTTTAGGATGACAATCAAGAGTATGGAGGATGGTTAGTTTTTGTGACAAGATGAGCAAAAGCTAAAGTTCACAGCGGATGCAAGCTTTTGAACCAACAAGTTTACGCCTATGCCAGCGGCATTTATCTTTAGCTGCGATGTACTGTCAGCTGCATGGCTCCTCTTGCCCTCTGAAAATCATAGATAAAGCTAATCAAAATCTGTACTGATTATATCAGCTGAAACTGTCTTATGTTTCTTATTAGGTGAGAAAACATGCACTCATCCCTAGTCTGGAAAATATGGCGATATACACATGCGTAGATGGTGCAGCGTGTATGCTTCAATGCTCTTTCCGTTTTCGCAAGAACAATTAACTACGTGGCCATTTCTTTTCTCCGCTATCACAGCTCAATGACTCTTCAGCTAATTTCTAGATGAATGTCAGCCAAAGTGAACGCAGTGTTGACACAAAATTCCTCTTTCCGTGCAGTTCAGAGCCTGATGCACCCTATTCTACTCTTGACACTGATTCAGAGGAGAGTCCTCGAAGCTTTCGGTCTTGTGTCTTTTGTAGCAAACTGTCCCTCACCTGTGTCTTTTCGTGCTTCACGTCACGGCTTTTTCAGAGCAGTGGGAGCGTTCTTTTCATCTTGTGGAAACTACCTCTGCCAATCTCAAAGGGCTTACCTTTAAACAGCGGCGAAATAACGCCCCTTTCTACTCCTTCCGAGTTTATTTCAGCCAATCAGACATTTTGTGCCCACTCCTGACGCCTAAAAGTTACTCGTGTACATCATGAGTATAGCACGAGTATGTAACATTATCAACTGCGTTGCTGGTCTGTTTCTATCCATCTAGAAATTCCCCAACGCAGTTTTCTAAAGAATTTCTCCGTAGCAAGCAGCGCGTTTCTTGCCGCCCTCGTCCTTTTACAAGCGTTCCGTTATACTCGGGCCACGACGGCGCAACTCGCGTCTGCCCCCAAACTAAAATGTTTCTTCCAGCAACTTTTTTCACCTTTTGCTCATTGACATGCAGAATTTGGGTTCGGTGAATTAATACCGTCAACTCGAGTGTCATCCTTTTGCATTACATACTGTACATTTTGGTAGGCAAATCTGCTCATTATCGCCGAAGTATGTCAGGTGACATATTCATCTACATGTTATGACATATAAAATCTCATGTAAGGTGCGAAATTGATATTCATTCAAGCTGCAACCTTACAAATGTATATATTTTTTTCAGATTTTTACTCTATTACATGCTACTGATAATTTCAGTTAGTCGTTTGCTATATCGTACCCAGATGCTAAGGGGCAGGGACGTTTGACACTTCTCACAGTACTGACTGTTGAGTGGGAATAAGTACACTAGTTCAGTTGAAAGACAAGTATAGTAATTATTTTTAAACTGACTAAAAGGAGCCACAATATGCAAGAGATATTTCTATTTCCTCTCAGCTCCAAAAAGATAGCTAACAAGAAGAACCTAAGACAATTTGTTTGACATTGTCAACATTTTCTCGCTAATTTCTAGGTTCATCAACGGCTTATGTTAAGTGTAAGAGTTCTTGTGTTTCCTATAACTAGACGGCGCAAGGATTATGGTACTAGACATGTGCTGGTGGGAAGTGTTTTCAAATTCATCCTTAATTACGTTTTTCTGTCCATTCCAAGCAAATCAATCTCTAACATTAGTTCTTATCAGATTAGTGCCTAAGCCTGATTCTTTAGAGTGTGTCTTTTTAGAATAGGTCTACTCCTCTCTATACTTCTCTCCTCCAGTAGAGCTGTTGCTGAAGTCGTAAATGGCGATGCAGTGCCTCTATGTGATGATGGTTGTTGTGAAGGTGGAAAATGCTAGTTTTGCAACTGGTACCAGGTTTGCTGTGTCAGATTTAATAAGAGTACAAAAACTTTTGTAGTCATTGTTACTGAATCTTCCAACAGCCTAAGTTTGCGTGGAAACATCGATTTTCTGACTCTGTTTTCTCTCAGGCTATATGAAATAGAAATATGTCGTAGATGGCAGTGGATAATCTGTTATCATTTCTCTTACATCCAGTCTCATTGTTCAGTCACTAATTGGATTATTACTCTTTTCTTATTATATAATGTCCATCTCTGCAAATAAATAAAAGGCTGTTTACATAAATGTTATCTGCATTTTGCTTTTACTTTTTTTAAATGTGTCCTTAGTGGCCTGAAATATATTTTTGCTTTTTACTTTATACATTTAATAGACATGTGAAAATATTTTTAAAGAAAATTTCTATAATACGAGAGCAGCGCCCGAAACCGTAATATGAAACAAGTTCAGAACAAGTTTACGAGTTATATATGATGTCCCTGTAGTAAGAACCATGAATTTGTTACAGCCAATTGAGGATACTTCACAAATATAAGGAGTGGAATACGTAAGTCGTATTTTATTTAGTTGTAAAATCGAAATGGTTACTCTAAGAATAATGTTTCACTGACCTTAGTGAATGTTCCCTTATTTCTGACTCTTATATATTCTGTTCTTCTAAAAGAACATGATTGACATTTTCACTGTACGGTTTTTGGGCATATCACGTAAGACAACGTTCATATTCCACCATATTTCAGTTTTCTACAACTTACTTCTGCTACAACCTATATTTGACACATCTCATTGGGTAGAAAATAAATGTTCCTTAAAGTTGATGGGTCCAACTAACTAATGTATTAAAATTTAACTAAATATACTGATATCTGCTTAGCGATTTTTCCGTAATTTAACGAGACCTGCCGGCCAGTGTGGCCGAGCGGTTCTAGGCGCTTCAGTCTGGAACCGCGCGACCGCTACGGTCGCAGGCTCGAATCCTGCCTCGGGCATGGATGTGTGTGATGTCCTTAGGTTAGTTAGGTTTAAGTAGTTCTAAGTTCTAGGGGACTGATGACCTCAGACGTTAAGTCCCATAGTGCTCAGAGCCATTTGAACCATTTAACGAGACCTCGTGAATTTACACTGGAAGATATCCAAGTCTACAACTCCCGTAAATATAGCCTACTTATCTTTGTTTTTCTTTAGAGGTGCTGGTCCGCAGCTGCTCTCGACGTTTGTGGCTATTGCAGTATTGAATCAAGTAAAATTTTAGATGATGTGTTTTGTTTCCACCAGTGGCAGCTCAGATAACACCATCTGATTGAAATACTCATTGGTTAGTATTCTAATACGGATGACACTTCTTAGCAACTTCGATTACTTCAAGCAAAAAACTGATGCAGCTCAAGTAATAAATATCCGTCTGCTGCCTCGCCTAACGCAGCTTCTTACGCAAATATGGCTTGAGACATTATTGTTACTGCAGCAGCCAGCCACACGTCATAATTCCGAGATATATTTTAAGTCAGTTTATATTTTATTTAATACTAGCCGAGAAACCAGGAAAATACTTCATTTCCATATATTCGTGAGAATAACATAGAAATTATTAAACAGGAAAAAAAAGAAATATGCATATATATGTACAAATCTATAAATACAGTATCCAAATTAAAAAAACAAAAAATATGCAAAGCAACAATTCACTGTAATATTAAGTTAAGGCGAAATTTGATTACAAACAATATTTCTGGTAGATATATAGATGTCAAATATTTCTTCGAACTTCCTATAAAATTGCTCTCTCTCTCTCTCTCTCTCTCTCTTTCTCATTCTCTGTTTCTATCTCTCTTGCTCTACATCTCTCTCCCCATCCAACTCACTCTCACCTGCTGCCCGCTCACTCCCTCGCATCCCAATTACTCACTCCTGCTCTCTGTCCCTCACATCCACCCAACATGTCTCCCATTCCCTCTTGTCTCTGTGGATCCCCAACCATTCTCTCTTTCGTTCTCCCCTCCCTTCTCTCTCTCTCTTTCTCTCTCTCTCTCTCTATGTATTTCTCCTCCTGCCACTCCATATCTCCCTACCCTTCTCTGTCCCCCACCACCCTCTCTCTATATCTTCTTTCACCTCTTCTCTATAACTCCTTCCCTCCTACCCTCTCGTTATGTATCTCCTCCCCTCCCCCTTCTCTCTATATCTCCCATCCACTGCTTCCTCTACATCTCTCTCTCCCCTCTCTATGTCTTCCTCCCCTTTCCCCAGTCTCAGTGCCTCTTTCCAGACAGTGGGTGAAAGCTGTACCAAGTTTGGTTTCATCCATGGCTTTGCCCCCGTATGTATAAGTCGCATATATTGCAAACATAAACCCTGAATCTTTGCTGTTTAATCAAAATAACTAAGAGAACTTTAAAGCTTTAGCCTAATATCTGCCTTCCCCTCTCTATTTCTCTCTCCCCTTTTCCCCTGTACGTCGTCCATCTGCCTTCTCACACCCTACCTTCTTCCACATGCCTCTTCACAACCTCTCCCTCTTCCACTTGCCTCCCCATATTCCCTCCCACTTCCACCCCTCTCCTCACTTCCACCTCTCCCACACTCTGTCCTTCTCGTCCCCCCTCTCTCTGTCTAGGTCCTCCTCCCCATCTCTCTGCCCATCTTCTCTTCCCCCCTTTCTCACTCCATCTTCTCCTCCCTCTCACTCTGTCCATATCGTCCCCTCCTTTTCTCTGTCTGTCTCCATCCCGCCCTCTGTGTGTCCATCTTCTCCTTCTCCCCTCTCTTCCACCACCACATATAAAATGTGTACGAAGTTTGATTGAAATCAGTTCAGGAGCTTAGGAGAAGCTTTTTACCTCGGCTTCCCCTATGTACGCACATGTCACATATGAGGTCGTCCTGAAAAGTAATGCTTCCGAATGTTGCACGTGAGAATTCGTAAGGCTTTTTAAATAAAACATTATTAAAATTCTATATCTTTATTCTTCATGCCTACATATTTGTTTCTCAACATAGTCCACCCTGGCGACAAATACATGTCTCCCAACCAAAGACCAGTTTGTTTGTACCGTCACTGTAGACTTTTTGACTTTGACGACGCAGCCACAACCTCACCTTTGCTGGCATCGCTTCATCACTATCAAAGTGAAGTCTTCGAAGGAGTTCTTTAGGTTTTGGAAACAGCTGAATATTCGACGAGGACTGTATGGAGGATGATTGATGACAGTGAACTCAAGGCCTCGGATTGTTGCAGACATCGCAGCGCTCGTGTGTGATCTGGCATTTTGATGCAGAAGGAGAAGGTGCTCCATGTGTGGATGAAGTCTTTGAATTGGAAACTCGGTTACAGTATCCTGTTTCTCACGCACCATAGACTTGCATTCGGGAGGATGACCGTTCAAATCCCCGTCCAGTCCTCCAAATTTAGGTTTTCCTTGATTTCCCTAAACCGCTCCAAGCAAATGCGGGGATATTTCCTTTCAAAAGTGCACGGCCAATTTCCTTCCCCAGCTTTTCTTAATCCGAACATATGCTCCGTCTCTAACGACCGCGTTGTCGGTGGGATGTTAAGCTCTAGTCTTCCTTTCTACCTTCCTTCCTTTCTCACGCACCCACATAGTTTGTTACACATCATTATGTTACACTCTACAATTCGGAGCCCTGTTACTACAGCAACAGAGGGCCACAAACATGTAGACATGAAGAATAAATATGTAGGATGTTAATAACGTTTGTATTATTTAAAAAGCTTTAAGAGTCTTCACACAAAAAATTCGGAGGCACCCTACATTTTAGTTTTCACGCAGCTCATTGTTTATGACGTCATAGCTCTTCAACTATATGTTGTACACTGATATAATTTTGTAAGTAGATTGAGCGGCATATGTGAATCCTGTTTACGAAATGTGTTGGGAATAGGGTTGCTAGGAAAGAAATAATAAATTCAAACGTCATGTATGAAAAGGCAGTTTCTCACGCATCTCAGTGGTGATATAATTATACAGGAGTGTTCAGTGGTATATGTGAATACTGTCTGCAAAATTTGCCGCGGAAACATGTATCAGTAAGAAATTAATAAACTAAAACGTCATGCCTGATGTGGCAGTTTCGCTGCATGAAGAGCACAAACGTCTTAAGCGAAAATTTTTTCTTTCATAATTTTGAGAGTGTTTTCAGCGAGAAAAAGTTTAATGAAGGATTGAATTCATGTCTAAAGTTTGTTGCCGGTCACAAAGTTTCTTATTCTCAAATACTGGATGAGTAAAATCTTGGTATTCCCACGGTGTCAGCTACACTTCAGTTTCACCCTCGCCTCCACTCTTCTGATAGGTAGGTGATTCTTAACCCACAGCGATTCTTTGCAGACAGTAGGTCATATGTACACCAAGTTTGATTGACATCGGTCCAGTGGTTCCATACATACATCAATTTTTATAATTTATATGGATTAAATTACGCTGCAGGTCAACTCTCTACGCGATTCAGCGCGTCATAATATAAGGGGTAGTCAAATGAAAACGAGGCAGATGGAAAAAAGTAAGTAAAGTGTTTATTACGTCAAAAGTTATCATTATAACTGTTAATACATTTATCTCGCTGTGAGACAAGACTGTGAGCGGGCCCATATGTTTGCCAAGTTTGTTTCAACTAAGCTGCAGAAGTTTCAATGAGAAGCCCCTTACTCATCCTTCGTAGAGTCCCCATCTCTCCCCATGCGATTTCCACATTTTTGGTGTACTGCAGAGAGACATACGTGGTAGTCGGTATGCTACGGACGAAGAGGCGCACGCCTGGGTATAATCATGCCGTACGCAAGCGCAAAACTTTTTCTGTGAAGGCACTGGTCGTCTTGTCTCACAGTCGGAATAATGTGTTAACAGCTATGGCGATTATTTTTGAAATAATAAACAGTTTTCTTACTTTTTTGATGTGACTCGTCTTCATTTGAATGCCCCTTATAGAAACGGGAGTCCGTCGCAGAGTGCCTGCATGTAAATCACGTTTACAGTATGTTGATTGAACGGGTACGGCACGAGGATAGAAGAGATAAATCACTCAAAAACAATAATCGCTATGAACTGTCCAAAATAAAGATAGAATAGAATGTTGTTATTACGTATGTTAAATGCCAGAATTTGATTTGAGGGGTACCAATCCGGAATCACATTTTCCCTAGGGAATGCACTTTCAAAACTTCGTATTTGGTATGGAACTAGTTGTCTGAATACATGTTGCAATGGAGACACCTCATTCGCTTCAAACCGATTTTTTTTAAGTGTCAAAAGGTAAGTTGAGCAGCGATCTCCAGGCTAGGAAGAGACGGTTGATGACAGCTATCCCCCACAGAAATTACCATGTGACAGAGTAGCAGTAGGTTTTGGCTTCTAATAAAATTTAGTAATGTCATATATAATTTCTAAAATGGAAACAAAAATCAAAAACTTGAATCACATGATGGCAACTGATAAGGAGTGAATATAAGTAAAATGATTAGTATGAAAAGTGACGGATAATTTGAAGCTATTTTGCGTTGTCACCGAAAGTGTTATATTAAAGCGTTACATTAAATCAGAAATAACTTTCACTGCGTGAAAGTTTAGGTGATGGTGAACAGAGAACTTTTAGTCTGAATCACTCTTTTACATGTAGATCAAGTACATGCAATCTACCTCAGATTGGTATACAGTACGGTGAGTTCAGTAAAATGATATCACAATTCTTGGGAATCAAAAAAATGGTTCAAATGGCTCTGAGCACTATGGGACTTAACATCTGTGGTCATCAGTCCCCTAGAACTTAGAACTACTTAAACCTAACTAACCTAAGGACATCACACACATCCATGCCCGTGGCAGGATTCGAACCTGCGACCGCAGCAGTCGCGCGGCTCCGGACTGAGCGCCTAGAACCGCGAGACCACCGCGGCCGGCTCTTGGGAATCACTACGGGGCAGTTTGCTCCCATTACGAAGACGTATGTGTTCTGTGGTTTCTCAGAATCACAGTCTATTTGATTTAATGTGAAGCCAAGATCACAGTTCTTAACTAAACTTTACAATTCCATTTTAATTATCTCCAGAAGTTTTTCCTATAATGGTGTACGCTGTGTAAGGTGTCCATTGTCTGTATAGCTTTCGTACCTTTAGTAGTTGTTGTTATGCGAGGGTTGGAAATTTAATAGTAGAAACTTTTTATTTACAGCTCGTACAAAATAGATACATATTTCAAAGTTTTCCTGACCTTGTGTATAACCCGTTGCCAGCGATGTGGAAGTCGTAGGATACTCTTAGCAGTGGCAGTTGTGTTGACAGTTCGAGTGGCGTGGTCTATTGCCCGACGAATTCGTAGCAGTTCTGAATCGAATGCCGTGAAGTGTTTCCTTTAGTTTAGAAATCGAGCCGGCCGCGGTGGCCAAGCGGTTCTAGGCGCTTCCTAAGTTCTAGGGGACTGATGACCTCAGATGTTAAGTCCCATAGTGCTCAGAGCCATTTGAACCGTTTTTTAGAAATCGAATTGAACTCACGAGGGCTTAAGTCAGAGGAGTGCAGTAGGTGGTATAGCTCTTAGCAGCCCCATCAGTCAAACAAATCAGTAACAGCTTGCACTGTACGTGCTTGAGCATTTTCCTGCAAAATGATGGTCAGGTCCTGCAGAAAGTGTCATCACTTCTGTCTCTGTGCTGGTCGTAGGTTGTGATCCAAAAATAAACAACATAGAGACAGAAGTGATGCCACTTTCTGCAGGACCTGACCATCATTTTGCAGGACAATGCTCAAGCACGTACAGTGCAAGCTGTTACTGATTTGTTTGACTAATGGGGCTGCTAAGTGCTATACCACCTACTGCACTCCCCAGAATTAAGCCCTCGTGAGTTCAACTCGATTTCTAAACTGAAGGAAACCCTTCACGGCATTCGCTTCAGAACTGCTACAAATTCGTCGGGCAATAGACCGCGCCGCTCGAACTGTCAACACATCTCGCACTGCTAAGAGTATCCTACGACTTCCACATCGCTGGCAACAGTTATACTCAATGCTGGTGACCACTCTGAAGGTCAGGAAAACTTTGAAACACGTATCTACTTTGTACGAGCTGTAAATAAATAGTTGCCACTATTAAAGTTCCAACCCTCGTATTTCTCAGATACTGCTGTAATTTATACAGCAATACGAAGTCACAAGATACAGTACGCACACTAGTGAGAACGCCATCAAAAATGTATAACTGGTATGCCGGAAATTATGTTTTATGATATATAAAGATTTTTTTAAAAATATGATGACATCGCTTTCTTCATAAAGTAGAGGTGCGTATTAACAGACAGATGACTGCACCATGTAATAAGGATTTACAGTTCTCGTTTTCCTGTTATGGTAAAAGGTAGGGAAAGGTCTGTCAGATCCTACTGAGAAACACTACATATGTAAAATAACTCCAATTTTGAAATACTGATGTCCATTAAAATTATTATGTAAGTGCTGAAGAGGGAGGAAACTGAGAGAATAAAAAAATTTTGAGTATTTACTAATGTCTTCAATGCAGAAACGTCGAAACTGAACTAGTGAAGGGCCAATGCTCATAGTTCACTGATGTGGCTTTAAAATAATGTAATAAATTATAACCTTGCGGGAATGATAATCCCAGGTGACTGCTATTTTTCCTTGAAAGTCTGAGAGCTGAGAAATAGCTAGTATTATCGCTCAAATTACCTGTAGAGAGGGTACTGCGTATAAGGTATTTACGAAAGAGTAACTACAGGGTGTTTCAAAAATGACCGGTATATTTGAAACGGCAATAAAAACTAAACGAGCAGCGATAGAAATACACCGTTTGTTGCAATATGCTTGGGACAACAGTACATTTTGAGGCAGACAAACTTTCGAAATTACAGTAGTTACAATTTTCAACAACAGATGGCGCTGCGGTCTGGGAAACTCTATAGTACGATATTTTCCACATATCCACCATGCGTAGCAATAATATGGCGTAGTCTCTGAATGAAATTACCCGAAACCTTTGACAACGTGTCTGGCGGAATGGCTTCACATGCAGATGAGATGTACTGCTTCAGCTGTTCAATTGTTTCTGGATCCTGGCGGTACACCTGGTCTTTCAAGTGTCCCCACAGAAAGAAGTCACAGGGGCTCATGTCTGGCGAATAGGGAGGCCAATCCACGCCGCCTCCTGTATGTTTCGGATAGCCCAAAGCAATCACACGATCATCGAAATATTCATTCAGGAAATTAAAGACGTCGGCCGTGCGATGTGGCCGGGCACCATCTTGCATAAACCACGAGGTGTTCGCAGTGTCGTCTAAGGCAGTTTGTACCGCCACAAATTCACGAAGAATGTCCAGATAGCGTGATGCAGTAATCGTTTCGGATCTGAAAAATGGGCCAATGATTCCTCTGGAAGAAATGGCGGCCCAGACGAGTACTTTTTGAGGATGCAGGGACGATGGGACTGCAGCATGGGGCTTTTCGGTTCCCCATATGCGCCAGTTCTGTTTATTGACGAAGCCATCCAGGTAAAAATAAGCTTCGTCAGTAAACCAAATGCTGCCCACATGCATATCGCTGTCATCAATCCTGTGCACTATATTGTTAGCGAATGTCTCTCGTGCAGCAATGGTAGCGGCGCTGAGGGGGTGCCGCGTTTGAATTTTGTATGGATAGAGGTGTATACTCTGGCGCATGAGACGATACGTGGACGTTGGCGTCATTTGGACCGCAGCTGCAACACGGCGAACGGAAACCCGAGGCCGCTGTTGGATCACCTGCTGCACTAGCTGCGCGTTGCCCTCTGTGGTTGCCGTACGCGGTCGCCCTACCTTTCCAGCACGTTCATCCGTCACATTCCCAGTCCGTTGAAATTTTTCAAACAGATCCTTTATTGTATCGCTTTTCGGTCCTTTGGTTACATTAAACCTCCGTTGAAAACTTCGTCTTGTTGCAACAACACTGTGTTCTAGGCCGTGGAATTCCAACACCAGAAAAATCCTCTGTTCTAAGGAATAAACCATGTTGTCTACACCACACTTGCACGTTGTGAACAGCACACGCTTACAGCAGAAAGACGACGTACAGAATGGCGCACCCACAGACTGCGTTGTCTTCTATATCTTTCACATCACTTGCAGTGCCATCTGTTGTTGAAATTTGTAACTACTGTAATTTCGAAAGTTTGTCTGCCTGAAAATGTACTGTTGTCCCAAGCATGTTGCAACAAACGGTGTATTTCTATCGATGCTCGTTTAGTTTTTATTGCCGTTTCAAATATACCGGTCATTTTTGAAACACCCTGTAAAATGAAAATAATATTAAAAACTAGTAACTGATTTCTGAAAACAGCGTCTAGCCTTAAACTGACAAATTTGCAAGAAGGTCTGTTAGAGACGAAGAAAAGGAAGTTTTAGGTATATTGTATTGATTTGTTCGCAGCAACATACAATGGAAGGCAAATATACCCTGATTAGTTTTGTGTCACAGTCCGTTCCCTGTTTGGTGGTATTTATCTCTCAATCTATACACACTTAGTAAAGTCAACGTACAAATCACAATGTACGGACGCGAGCTTAGCTGTCGATACATCGAGTACATACACACTCATTGCCAGAGTGATACCAAAAATCAACATTTAGATGTAGGCCTAGCTGTGTGGACATCGACTATGTGGGCGCCGGGGTACGTGACGGCTGGGATAGATAGATTGCCGTCGTGTATTCAGAAAAACACCGTACAAGTATCAGGGGACGACTGGTAGAGCAAAGATAACGTCTCGTCGGAAGCCGTTCGCATTCTTCTAAGATAAAAGAGAAAGGGAAAATTATCATGTTATTCCTACGTGGACTAAGCGTTTCACTCATGTAGAAACGAACAAGGCCCATCACTACAAGATAATATAGTAGAATTCTCAGAATTTAGTGTCACGTTTCAAGATTATCATCACATACTACCAATTTCATTATGACTGATTTTCTAAAAACAAATACGTGTCCGGACGCTTTTAATTGTATTGATAATTCAAAATAGCTAGTTTCCTCGCAACATTATTGCAGAGCTGATGATTAAGAGGGCTGTATTGTGTTGTAGTATATCTAGAAATAAATAGCCGCCAAATCGCTGGAAGGGGGAAAGGTGAGCTAAGTGTTCATAGTATAAAAAAAAATCTATTAATACAGACATTTGTAAAGATACTGTTAGTAATACAACTGGCACAGTAGTAGCACAACCCATTTTAGTATGCGATATATCTGGCGTCAACGTATCGAGAAATATACAGGGTGTTACAAAAAGGTACGGCCAAACTTTCAGGAAACATTCCTCACCCACAAAGAAAGAAAATATGTTATGTGGACATGTGTCCCGAAACGCTTACTTTCCATGTTAGAGCTCATTTTATTACTTCTCTTCAAATCACATTAATCATGGAATGGAAACACACAGCAACAGAACGTACCAGCGTGACTTCAAACACTTTGTTACAGGAAATGTTCAAAATGTCCTCCGTTAGCGAGGATACATGCATCTACCCTCCGTCGCATGGAATCCCTGATGCGCTGATGCGGCCCTGGAGAATGGCGTATTGTATCACAGCCGTCCACAATACGAGCACGAAGAGTCTCTACATTTGGCACCGGGGTTGCGTAGACAAGAGCTTTCAAATGCCCCCATAAATGAAAGTCAAGAGGGTTGAGGTCAGGAGAGCGTGGAGGCCATGGAATTGGTCCGCCTCTACCAATCCATCGGTCACCGAATCTGTTGTTGAGAAGCGTACGAACACTTGGACTGAAATGTGCAGGAACTCCATCGTGCATGAACCACATGTTGTGTCGTACTTGTAAAGGCACATGTTCTAGCAGCACAGGTAGAGTATCCCGTATGAAATCATGATAACGTGCTCCATTGAGCGTAGGTGGAAGAACATGGGGCCCAATCAAGACATCACCAACAATGCCTGCCCAAACGTTCACAGAAAATCTGTGTTGATGACGTGGTTGCACAATTGCGTGCGGATTCTCGTCAGCCCACACATGTTGATTGTGAAAATTTACAATTTGATCACGTTGGAATGAAGCCTCATCCGTAAAGAGAACATTTGCACTGAAGTGAGGATTGACACATTGTTGGATGAACCATTCGCAGAAGCGTACCCGTGGAGGCCAATCAGCTGCTGATAGTGGTTGGTTCTGAGCACTATGGGACTTAACATCTGTGGTCATCAGTCCCCTAGAACTGAGAACTACTTAAACCTAACTAACCTAAGGACATCACACACATCCATGCCCGAGGCAGGATTCGAACCTGCGACCGTAGTAGTCGCGCGGTTCCGGACTGCGCGCTGCTGATAGTGCCTGCACACGCTGTACATGGTACGGAAACAACTGGTTCTGCCGTAGCACTCTCCATACAGTGACGTGGTCAACGTTACCTTGTACAGCAGCAACTTCTCTGACGCTGACATTAGGGTTATCGTCAACTGCACGAAGAATTGCCTCGTCCATTGCAGGTGTCCTCGTCGTTCTAGGTCTTCCCCAGTCGCGAGTCATAGGCTGGAAAGTTCCGTGGTCTCTAAGACGCCAATCAATTGCTTCGAACGTCTTCCTGTCGGGACGCCTTCGTTCTGGAAATCTGTCTAGATACAAACGTACCGCGCCACGGCTATTGCTCCGTGCTAATCCATACATCAAATGGGCATCTGCCAACTCCGCATTTGTAAACATTGCAATGACTGCAAAACCACGTTCGTGATGAACACTAACCTGTTGATGCTACGTACTGATGTGCTTGATGCTAGTGCTGTAGAGCAATGAGTCGCATGTCAACACAAGCACCGAAGTCAATATTACCTTCCTTCAAATGGGCTAACTGGCGGTGAATCGAGGAAGTACAGTACATACTGACGAAACTAAAATGAGCTCTAACATGGAAATTAAGCGTTTCCGGACACATGTCCTCATAACATATTTTCTTTATTTGTGTGTGGAGAATGTTTCCTGAAAGTTTGGCCGTACCTTTTTGTAACACCCTGTATAAAGAAATATCAGTGCCAACCACTGAGGAGTGCTGACACAGAACTGTAATAGAAAGTATCAAGCAAATACGTACGGAATAAGGTTCATACGTCCATGTTCATTGTCTTGCTTTTCCTGTACATTCTGTCGAATTCACTTTTAAACATAATGTTTGCTTTCACGCCTGTATTGTTATCAACGTTTCAGCTTTATTTAGTATTCTCTTCTAATCTCTTTTGACACATAGTCATCTGCGGCAGCAGAGCTGCTCCTCTAGACTTCTCCCTGCATGATGACCTTCATTTCTACTTACCTGTGTTGACACTCAGTGTTTTCCACTGTCATCCGTCCACCTTCCAAAAGCATAGAATTTCTTTGATCTGTCTATCATTTATTGGGTTGGGTTGTTTTGGGGAAGGAGACCAGACAGCGAGGTCATCGGTCACATCGGATTAGGGAAGGATGGGGAAGTGAGTCGGCCGTGCCCTTTCAAAGGAACCATCCCGGCATTTGCCTGGAGCGATTTAGGGAAATCACGGAAAACCTAAATCAGGATGGCCGGACGCGGGACTGAACCGTCGTCCTCCCGAATGCGAGTCCAGTATCTAACCACTGCGCCACCTCGATCGGTGTCTATCATTTATTCCGTCCCATTTTAATTACAGACTGTTTTTTTCCGCCTCTGCTAGTTCTTCTCAACGAAAATTCTCAATTACTCGCATTTAAAGTCCATGTCTTACAGGGGACACACGCTGTCTGTAAACTTTCCTTTTCAAATATTTTATTTTGGAAAGGTTATTGTGTTTACCAGAAGCACTGAGACTGTTTATTTGTGTTGCTATTTTTTCGTATCAATCTGCTGTAAGTTCAAAAACACAGTAACTGGTTCCATGTCTTTACTGTTAGTTTATACTACTAACTTTCCAATATCTTAGTTGTAGGCGCTCCAGTCCGGAGCCGCGCTGCTGCTACGGTCGCAGGTTCGAATCCTGCCTCGGGCATGGGTGTTGTGATGTCCTTAGATTAGTTAGGTTTAAGTAGTTCTAAGTTCTAGGGGACTAATGACCACAGCAGTTGAGTCCCATAGTGCTCTGAGCCATTTTTCTTAGTTGTGGATTATTTTATTATTGTTGTAGTTCTGTTTCAGGTTTCTTTTTAAAATTGCTTAGCCACGTTCTTTAGTCATCAAGAAATGTCAATATATAGGTTGTTCATTAAATAGTGTGCCATGTACGTACAGGTGTTAGTACTGGTCAAATAAATATAAAAACTGATAAACGTAGGTCCGGAAACAAATACTTGTTAAGATATGGTATAGTTTGCTGTGTATAGAACGGTCAGGACTGACTGCTGTAAGCTCCCTTCCTGTGGACGTTTGTTGCTCATTTCCTATGGTATCTATACTTAATCCTCTTAATGTGGTACTTTTATCAGACATTGCACTTTTCTAGGAGCACTGTTGAGAAAATTTAGAAAACCGGCATTTGAGGCTGACTGCGGAACGATTCCACTGCCACCGACATAACATTTCGCGTGTGGATCACGAAGATAATATTAGAGAGATTAGGGTTCGTACGGAGAGATACAGACAGTCGTTTTTCCCTCGCTCTGTTTGCGAGTAGAACAGGAAAGGAAATGACTAGTAGTGGTACAGGATACGTTCCGCCAGGCACCGTACTGTGGACTGCGGAGTACGTATTTAGATGTAGATACATATGTAGATGCACTTACAACTGTCTCCTACATCAGCCGTTCTGTACGTACCGTTGTTAGCTTCCACTGGCATCAGAACAAGATTAGTGATTCTGTGGAGTTTAACAATGACACCGAGTCCGTTTATTCCACGAATAATGGCATAACGGTACACTGCTCTGTTCAGTGGATAGGCACGTGGCGGTACGTTGAACGACATCTTCGTTGCCGGGTTCCACCTGAAAAAAAAATTGTTCAGCAGGTTCCTCCAGCGACTTACTGAGACGTGAACAATCGAACCAAAAATAGTGGATCTCGTGCAGCTCACGCGCTGGCTAGTAGATTATCCCGAAACAAGGTTGAAAAGAAATGGAGCTGCTGAAGGCTTAAACCACGCTCTCGCGTACAAGCATTTGCTTCATCCGTATCGCTTGCAGCCTGTACATGTTCTCAGGTCACAATTTACAGGTCTGCTAATGAACTGTGGTACGGAGCGCTGAGGATCCGCAGCTCATGGCTTACATTCTATTAACGGGTGATGTGAGAGTCACACACGATGGAGTATAAATTACTATTAAGTCCCAGGGTAGTGTCCCCGACGGATACTAAAAATTCGTCCAACTTCTACTTTGGCAGCTCCCAGAAGCCGAATCGCCTGTGTAAATGGCCAGTGGACTGACAGCTAGGAGGAAATGCTGAGCGAGTTGCGGCAAACACGGAAGCTGTCGCAGCATGAGGGAATAACTGAGTGCTCAAGTCTGCAAGCGAAGCATAACGACAAAAAAATGGCTCTAAGCACTATGGGACTTAACATCTGAGGTCATTAGTCCCCTAGACTTAGAACTACTTAATCCTAACTAACCTAAGGACAGCACACACATCCATGCCCGAGGCAGGATTCGAACCTGCGACCGTAGCAGTAGCGCGGTTCCGGACTGGAGCACCTAGAACCACTCGGCCACAGCGGCCGGCGCATAATGACATCATAGAAACCGAGATACTA